>NW_007577852.1:272111-321645 GCF_000690725.1 Stegastes partitus | reverse complement strand
CTGTACTTTAAAAGTCCTCTTATGTCTTAAAAAAAACTTGGAAAAAGCACCAAATCTTAATATTGAACAAAACACCAAAGAGTTTCTGCGTCCATCACATCTGGACGAACTCTCTGATTATTTATCTCTGGGATGAAGTCGTGCTTGTCCATGAAAACAGAACAACAATGGCAGAAGTACAAGTATAGAAAACTAAAAAAAAAAAACTGGTTTGTGCTCTATAACAAACATATAATGTCATAAATCATTAAAAAAAAAGACAAATGTAGAACAGGTGTTACTGATACTGTAGAAAATTGGTGACTCTACTTACTACAGACATTTTACAACATACATCTTTAATGTCTTTTATCTGCTCTGTGGAAACACCGCCTGCAGTTCATCCCAAAAATCACTGAGTTTTTGTCAGCTGGAGTTAGTAACGGCGTCACAGCTGCACCGAGGAGCACAAATATTTAATTGTTCACAGGTTCTGATGATAACAGCTATTGTTTGTGGTAGAATTGTTTTAATGCATCATGTAGAACATTGTGGTTTTGGTAATATTAATGTTTTCCAGCTTAAATTTGGACGAAACAGACAGATGAGGTGTACAGGTGCTGCCAGGAAGTTCAAAATCCAACAATTCCTTCTCTTTGAACTGTTTCTGGCTAGTTTTTCGGTTTTTCAGAGGGTCAAACAAGTAAAAACAATCATTACAAACATGTTATACTGATCAAAACGTCACATTTTCAGCTCTGGGGGTTTTTGTTTTTAATCATTCCAGCCATCACAAGGCGTAGTGGAGAGATTTGGAGTTTCATCTCGGATCCAGATTATTTCTGTCAGTCTCTATTAATAACACAAACGCAGCAGCAGGTGCCAACACTTGGTCCCACGTGGAGAATCCGCACATGTGTGAACACCTGTTAAGCTGCGACAATAGCAACAAGCCGCTCTTTGTCTCCGACACGTTCACCGTATGGGATATGATTTTTTTTTCGGGGGAGAGCTCGCTCGCTCGCGGTCAAATAATTGCCCACGCTCTTCACCGACTGCATTCCACTTAACCTCAGCAGAATGTTGGGGAGGGATTTCTGAAGGAAGGTGTAGTCCCTGACTGGGGGAAACTAACCTTTGGGAGACAATGCCACCAGTCTCTCCCTGCTCAATGAGTCCTTTGTACTGGGAATTCTCTGATTGGAAAAGTGATACACAAGGTAGCAGGTTGATTTTTTTCTTCCTTTCTTCTTTTTTTTTTTATGTATACACCTACTCTGTCAACCTCAAACCTGAAGCTGAGAGATTGATTTGTTTTCTGATGTCACTGGAGTTGTCGTATTAATAACCTCAACGAGCTCTTTCTTGCGTTAAGAGTTTGTATGTTTGTGCCACGGGACCCATTGTGCCGATTACACTGCATTTTTCTTCAATCTTTGTGTTTCGCTCTAATTTTTGTCTTCCTTGCTCGTGATCCTGGTTCGGTTCTCGGTGCAGATCCGAGGTTAGGGACTCCATGAGAGCGTTATATGGGGGTGTCGGACACGCTGGGTAAGCAGCGAGCACACCGCTATCCCCTTTCCGTTCGGATGGGGCTGTGGCCTCGCTACCCCGAGAGATCAGAGCACCGCGGGGTGGGTCACAGCCTCTCAGGTGAACACGTCTGACATGGCCGGGCTTTGAGTAACCATAAACGCGGTCCCAAACCATAAATCCGACTGACACACCTCAACAATTTCTTAGCGAGCTGCGGAAAATCTAGAAAATGGCTTAGGGGCTGTGGAAGTAGGAAACGGAAATACAGAGAAAGAAAACGCGGGACAGGAAGGATTAGTTGTAGTGAAAGAGAGGACCGGGTTAAAAGAAAAGAAAAAAGAAAGAAATCTGAGAGTCGGTGTATCCAGGAGAATAAGTAGAGAAGTGAACCTGGACACTGAGTCTGGGAGAGAAGTGGGGAAATCAACATTTTGGCTTTTAGGCTGGTCATCTTTCAACCAGAGGGCTGGAGACATGAGAGAATGAGGTGGGATGAAACACCAAAAGAGAACTGGGCTAAGATCTGGGCTAGATAGTGTCACCGAGCTCCAAATCCTGTTTTTTTTTTTTGTTTTTTTCTGCTTCTACCAGCCCGCCCATTACCGAAAAATGCTGAAAAGACAATTGGAATGCTGACTGGTTATCACCTGCAGCATTATTTGTCCCATTATGCCGTGCTTACCACCTTAAATGAAGCCTCTTAGCTAAATGGCTTCTCTTAGAATGGCACTTTGTGCACTGTGGCCTTAGAGGAGAATTCCCAGGGTGGACCGCGAGTTCTGGCCAGAAACCCCGGGCCAGGGGATTGGCTTTGTGGAGGAGTTTTGGGGAGGGAAGTGAAATTGCTTTGATTGGCCCAGCTGTTACAGTAGCTTTGAAAGCACAGGCCTTTTCTCCTGGATTTTATTTAATCGTTCCTGGGTCCTTATCTCGAACACGCATTCCCCCGAGACAGCCGAGAGCTTTCTCACGGCAGGCAGGAGGCAGACAACTCAGTGTTTCTCTGCCTCCTAAACACACACAAGGTATGTTTCCGTCCGCCTGCTTTTATGCTCCTCGCCTCATTTTGATCAGGAAACTATTAGTGTTTGGACGGAACTGTTTTACCGAAAGGTTTTTGGAGGAAGTTGTTCCTGTTTTTGTCAGTGACAGACTAAACATGCCAAAAACCGTCAGCATCTATAAACCAGCTGAGTCCACTTGTTGCACGTTTTCCTGTGTTGCCAAAGCAGCTGAAGCCAAAATGGTAAAAGATGGATGAAGAGAAGGGATGAGACGAATATATCAGATGTCAGTGACTGGGAACTATTTACTTATTTTGTTTTGACAAATTTGAAGGGATTTGTCTGCCTCGGCAAATGATTCACCTGTAAAGTGCAGCTAGCCGTGCGTTTATATGAGCTGTAATTAAACAGGGCTCTAAATGACACCGAGCAGTTTCTTAGCATTTTCTACTCCCGTCACATATTTTCTCGCTGTGGGCTCACAGCATTATAAAGTCCTGCACCTCTGTGGAAACAGCACAACCATGGCTAGGAGGAGAGGGAACTCAAAAATGGCTTCTGTGTTGTATGACACAGTTATAGTGCCATAAATCTTTTTTTTTTTTTAATGTAAAGTCGAATTTCTGTTATTTTCTGTTGCAAAAATTGAAAAACCTGCAAGCAGCAGGTACAACACAAGTGTTGTCAATACTGGAAAACAAAATAGAGACTCTACATACTATAGCTAATATTACATTTTTCATTTGTGTTCATGTTTGTCTCCTGTCTGCATAAACACAGCCTGCAGGTCAACCCAGTTCAACCAAAAGAGTTTTCATCACGTCGCTGTTGGTCCAGCTGATCAGTTAGTGACTCGTCTTTCTGTTTCTTTGTTGTTGGTGGTTCGTACAGAATCTGCTCACTGCAAGCTGTTTATTTTTTCAGTTTTTACAGTCTCTGGCTATAGTACATGTTGTGCTTTTGGCCTTTCAAACAGGTTGTCGGGTTCAGAGAGTTCATGGAAATGTCTCGTACACATTCTCTTCAAAGGAGTGAAGACGTGTATTTCTTCATTCTTCTCACCAGCGGTTTATTTAGTAGGTGTTCAAGCAAATATAAATACATTTGCAAAAGCCTGACACGAGCTGTGCTTTCACCTGCAGGTACCACATCCTGGTGTCCAAGTACGGCCACCTGGCTCCGCTGGCAGACGTGGACCTGAGGCCTCGCTGCACCCGGGTGGACGTTCGCTTCGGCGAGCGGGTGGAAGCGGTCAGCCTCCGTCTGGAGCACACGGTGGGCGACCTGAAGAAACAAATCAAAGCTCTGCTGCAGCTGCCCACCAACGGCGTCAGGCTCTTCTACATCGACAGAGAAATGTGCTCAGTCCTGGGACCCGAGGAGCTCCGGTGCAGCTCCAGAGCCCTCCACTCCTACAGCATTCGAGACGGGGACGAGATTCTCGTTGTGCCCAAAGCCAAAAGCCGCTGCAGCTCGTCAGATCTTTGAGTCGGGGGGGTTTCTGTGGCGTTGGATGGACGGGACACAGTAGTCAAGCCACAGCTCACTGCTAAACCTGAAATATTGTTATTAAACACTCGTGTGTTTACTCGGCCTGACAACAAGTGGTGTCGGTGCATCGCTACTGGATCCTCAGCTTTGACTTGAGCCTTTTATAGATACTAAACGATATGTGTCAGTCTTGAATGTAAAAGAAAAAAGAAAAAGAAAAGAGTTTGCTGTCCGATATATTGAGCAAATTTATGCAATCGTGTATTTGCACATCGGAGCTCCACGTTCACAGAGATTGTAACTTGAGTGCAAGTTGCACATTTTTGTGCTTAAAGTGGCTTCAGCTCAGACTGCAGTTTGCATCTCGTTGATGAAAAATGTTCTACAAATCCAAACCTGATGCAGATCGCCCCTTTAAGAAACAAACAGCGTCATTATTACCAAGTAAAGTGCACACTGATTTTAAAATAGAGAAATAAGTATTTGTATGATCAGATCCGACATGGTAGGATTCAAAACTCCCCCTCGCTTTGCTGGTGGCGCTGCTGCACCACGCTTAGGATAATTAGTATTTATTTAGGCAAATGTTGACATTGGGCGACGAAAATTAAACGATGCACCAAAGCTCAGGTGGAAATTGGATCTCAAAAGATGCCAGGTGCTGAACGTGCACTCTGCAGCTTCAGTGCTCGTTTTGTTTTCATGGCTGGCACCGACCGTCCTTCCTGCAGAATAATCAGCAGCTCTGCCACGTTTCTGTTCCCTCCCTGTGAGCAGAGCATCGCTGACTGTTAGCAGTGTGACTTTTTATATTTGGGAGAACACAGTTTGGTTGAAAATCATTCTAACCCAGTCGACTGCAATTAAGCTTAATCATGCAGCGATTCCTGCACCCAGTCCCAACAAACACAAGGTTTTCACGTGACTCTCTGAATTCCACGTGTTCAAATTGCCAAAAGTTTATGTGTCGTTCTTATTTGCATTGCATGCATTTATGTGGGGGGACAAAGGATTGACGTTTTATTACATTTTCCCGACCTTGAAAGGCTCCAAGAGGCTCTATTTTTCTAACCTTTATTGAAGCCGTGTAGATTGGCTGATGGGATGTTCTTTCCCAAGAGCCAAAGTGTGTACATAAGAAACTGAGCTTTCACTTCTTTTTCTCGCTGCCCGGATCAGCCTGTTTCACGTGAGTCTAGTTAAATATCCTGAGATAACCCCCGAGCCGATGCATAAATGCCATGTGTTGGGGGTAACACAGAGCACACGGCTGCTGCTCAGTCAGGACGCCCGGGCAGAAAGACGAGACAAGGCCGAGGTGAGCTCGGGTCTGGGACGGAGAAAAGAAGGAGCGTTGATGCTCAGGTTACTGCAGGTCTTCTGGCTGTCCAGCCCATGAATGGAGCAGCTCTCTCTCTGCCTGCAGAGGCAGCTGAGAAACGTTGAGGCCCGGTCTGTATGGTAACCACACACCATCTGCTGTGTCACGGAGACTTCCGCTGCATTTAGGTTAGCATGGGTTCACCCAGCAGGCCCTCGCCCGTCCACCTCCCTCAATCCTCTGGTGTCCCGGCTTTCACAGCACGTGGGGTTGCTGAACTTCTTCATCGGCTTCCACATGGTGAAATATTCAACATATCTCTCACATTCTCACCTCCTGCCAGTTGACGGCTTTTCCCATCTGACGCCCAGAATCCGGATCCTTTCATAGCCTCAACTTTTTACAAGCTTGTGAGACTTTGGTACTCTTTTGATTTGTATTTTTTTCTCCTTGCATGTCTACTGTGTTTTACCAACAGGCACATTCCAGATATTTAAAAGGCAACTGTGGCACCGGCTATGATGTGTCATAACTGTAGCTGTGCAATTTTTACGCGCTCTTTGGCAGGCAAGTGACGTAAAGTTGGACTTGTGTCTAAAAATGCATGTGATTGTTGCTGTGGGGCTCCGCGGACGCCAACTTAGGGTTGATCAGTTCTCTGTAAGTCGGAACAGGGAAGAAAAAAAATGTCAAATTTATTCCTCTAGTCTAAAGGATTTCAGCTCTGAAACAAACGAGGGGAGAAGTGGCACCGATTTTGGTTTATTAAGGGAAATAATCTGCATATTGTGGATCGTGTTTTCATCTTTTTAGATTTTGTCCCGTAAATGTTTGGCTGTTTGTTGTGCCTACATTTGACCAAACTCTGAGAAACATGATGGTCCACCTTCTCACATCCAACCATCTGTTTTTCTCTTCTGAACGGCCTCCTCTTGCCAAATACTAACGAGGGCCTGTACAGCGTCCCCTTTTCTATGATGTGGTCTCTTCTGTGCTTGTTTTGTAAAGTATTAGTTGCTCTTATCAGCGCAGAAACAATGAGAAACTTGTGTCGACTTCTGCTGGTTTAATAATAAGCCGCAGCACTGCCAGTAACTGCCTGAACGTCGGTGGAAGTCTAGTATTGCGTCCTGAGGACTGGAGGACAGGATTACAGGGAACAGTGGAAACAAAGCTGAAGATGTGACCACGACTGCATGATGTATTTCATCAAACTCCTGCAGGGTTTACAGTTAGCTGCCTCCATGCAGACATGTTCTCAGATGGAACCAAGGTGTGTAGGAAGTCTCCTTCCAGCTGGGTAGCTAATGGTGAACCTGCTGTGTGATGACTGTTGGAGTCACCAGAACCTTGAGGAGGTTTTGCTTTGAGAAGCTTGACTGTTTCGCAGGATGTCTGTGTAGATCGTGATAATCCTGAGAGCTTCAGTCGATGGCAGCTGGACTTGTGTTTTTGGTGTTTGGAGATATTTGTGAGTCTCATTCAAGATACTTCTTCAGTTCTAACTGACTGATGGGGAGTCACTGACATACCATCAACTCACATGGCCTGTTCACTACCAAAGGCTCATCCTCCTTGAGATGGAGATAGTCGTGGACCTGCCGGGTCAGGAATGACTCAAGATGTGACTAAACAACTGCAGGGTGAACCAGAAAGAGCCAACAGAGGGTGGGCGATGACACCACTTGTCAGGTACTTATAATGCAATCTTGAGATCTCTTCCCACAAAGTGTCACCAGTAATAACATGTTAGTCACCCCTGACCGGGCAGTTTTACAGCCATTCACACCTCAAGGCATCATTTAGCCTTTAGTCACACAAGCTGGGGGGCTGAGACTCTCCATCAGTCACCTACACATGAAGAAACATCCTGGATGAAGGCTGAACCATCTTCAAAAACCAACAAAGACAAGTCCAGTTGTCTGCCAAGGCTCGTTGATGCAAACGAACTTGTTCTGTTTGTGTTGGGAAACTCAAGAAACCCAAGAAATTGTTGAGACTGATAAACCCTAAGAATGTGTTTTGCTTGACAGCGGGCCGAGTATCAACAAGAACCAAGACGCTTGCGGTAGTCGCGTTTTTTTTATATATATTTTTGAGGCATTGGATAAAGTGTCATCGTCGTCGGGAATTAAAGCTGCCGGGACCGAATGTTTCTCTTGAGCACATTTATACCAAGTATACCTTCGAGAAGAGTCGAGCCTCGTGTGATTGAAAGCATGTGAAAGTGTGCCGGGTTCGGCCGTGCAGCGCCGCCCGGCCCGCTCCTTTGACACACACCTGCTTCGTGTAGTAGACAACTGGAGATCTGTTTTGGGTTTTTTTTTTTGACTTGTATTAAACTTTATTATGATGAGTGGCAACACGGGGAGAGAAGGGACGAGTGGGTCGCTGCGAGTCGAGCGGCCGGTTTGCATGTTCTGGTGTTTCTTCATGTTTGATCCGATATTTCGTCGTGCGTGAGACGTGTCACTTCAGGGAAAACGATGATGTTTATGGGCATTTGTAATTTTGACATTTTTGTGAAATATTAACTCCTTCACCTCTGTCCTCCAGTAATACCAAATACAGAATTTATTTGCAGATTTTTACATGGATCCTGTGTCATACAGTTTGTGCTCTTTAGATGATGGTGTTTAATTTATATCACACTTGCTTTCTGTAGAGTTTTATGTGTAGCTTGACACTTTGCAATTCTGGTTTGCTTTCTTCAGATCATAATGCTGTTTCTGTACCTGTACTGTATCATGGTGCTTTTACTTCTCTTCAAGAAATAAATTATAATTATTCCAGCGTATTGCGGTGGTCTATTTTTACAGTTCAGGCAGGAAAACGGATTCTGCAGCTGCTGCCAAGTCCATGTCCCGTCACGGTGCCGCTGTGGTTCAGATGGTACCGCAGCTTTTCCACTAATTGCCGGGTTGGTGGTTTGACCGATGGCAGACGAGCACCTTGCATGACAGCTCTGAGAAACATTCTGCTAAGGTGGAAAAAAGGTTATATAAATACAGACAGCTTACATCGGGACAGCATTTCTGCAGCTGATGTTCTGCTGCATCAGTCGTTGGCTTCTTCCGAGGGAGCTTTTCCATCTGTGCCGTGTTTTTGCTGATGTGCCAGTCTTTGTTTGTTCGGTGTTTGTGTGCTGAAGGCGTCGGTGGATGGTTTGTGGGTTCTCAAACAATGCAAGGAACCCCTTTTCTTGCCCCCTGCATGTTGTCACAGTGGTGTTAGACATACATGGGTTGAGCCAGAATTATACAACTATGTGTTTGTGATTTAAACGTGGCTGCCGTCCCTTTCAGAGTAGCAGCGCTTCTGCAACACCAACCGGACATCCACGTACGTCAGCATGTCGAGCAGCATCTCAGGTGAGCGCTGGAGAGAAGAACAAAGTCACAGAGACGCAAATCTGAGTGCGTGGCCAAAAAACAAAAGCATGCATAATCACAACACTGTTCTTCTGAGGTTCCTCTTGTGCTACCGAAGCGACTCCGACCCATCTGGGTTTGTGAGACTTTCCTGTGGTGTCTGAAGCTGCATCGTCCTGCTGGGGAAGGCCACAGGCGATGGAGCGTGTTACTGTTGGGCAGCGGTCGTGTCAGGACCTGAGATTTCCCTGCACTGCAACGAGATGAACAATGTTTTCATGTCACTTGTTGAGCTTGAAGCTGATCAGTCAGTGGTTCCCTGTATGATGGTTTGAGCTGGTGTTGCAGCTGTCTGAAAGCAGCTTTCTGCTAAAGGAGAAATATGTCACATGAGGCTCAGGCGTGTAAAAAATAATCGTTTCACAGTTATTTCCATGTGATTTGGGCAAAATGGGGACGCCAGCATGATGTTTGTCAAAATACAGAAAGCTACCAAAACAAGCCGTTTACGTCAAATGCTCATGTTTATGCTACTCTACGAGCCTCTTTGCCATCTTATCACACAGTCATGCACTCGTAACCGTCTGTTGTATGAGCTTAACAAGTACAGCTGACTTCTACAAGTGTCTAATCAACATTATCCAAATGGTAGAAAACAGTTCAACGGATGTCAACATGTTTCATAAGCACTGCACAATGTCATAAACTGATAAGATGTTGGTGCCGGATGAAAGGTCGCAGACGCACTGACGTCATTATGATTAATTGATGGCAGAGTTCACTGCAGTGTGGTGAGTAGCAGCTGAACCACAGAGTCGCCCAGACCACAGATGGAACACAGTAATTATATCTGATAAAATAGACAAATATTCAGACTGGATCAGCACAACAACAAATGAAAAGGCTGTTTCCGTGTTAACTAGACCATGTCAGCATCCTGATTGAAAGACAAGGTATGGAGCGGGGCATCGCTCGTGTTACCGGCAGAACGTACACGTGATCGGCTCCGTTTCGCCGCCTGAATGCTTGGCCGTGGAGAAGATGGAATTCTGCAGATCTTCTCTCTTTCTGGCAGGAGCGTTTGCAGTCGAGCTGCAAAGAGTCCATTCCATACGTGTCAGGCGGTGTTGTGTTTCTGGGGCATTCCCTCTATTTGCCCCCCTCCTCCTCCTCCTCCTCCTCCTACTTCCAGCACCGTGGTTCTAATCCTGTGTGGGATATCTATGCCACCCACCCCTCAACACACCATCACCATCAGGACCCCCTTCTCCAGGGTTGGGAGCTGAGGAGGTATTTGGTAATTCAGTCACAAAGCTGCTCTTCATGTTGTAATGGGATTTTTTTTTTTTAAACCAAGAACCCAAACATTGATGCATAGAAGTACAGGACAGGCTGCCATAACTTGGTGATATTCTGGATCCCTTCCAAGTCTTTCATTGAGTCTCAGGATTTGCGAATGCCTCGACAGCTGAGGTTGTCCTCATTCCCTGTTATTTACCACTAAGACTGGCTGATGCTGCGGAAAAATGATTCAGGATGAAAATGTCGAGTAGATGATTTTTAATAACGGCTACGAGAAAACTTCAATTTGACCATCTGACCTTGAATTGAAGCTACACCGGCTCATTTTAATGTCAACACAACAATGAAAACACACAAACATTTATACACTGCAAGAAAAAGAAATATGGACAAAGGAATGATTTTACCTTGATGCACCACGAGCGCCCCGACGTCAAGGCCGTCAGACTTGGGAGCAGGCTGATGGGTGATACGGGGTCAGCCTCTACCAGGGACGACTGTCGCGCCTCAGAAGACATGCAAAGTCATGGGGAAAGCAATGGAGGGTGGAAAGGTTCAGTTATCAAGGGATATGGTGTCTATAAGGCAGTGAGGGAGCAGACTTGGAGTCTGTTTATATGACCAGATGTTGTGTTACCTGCTCTAGTGCTGGTTTGCATCTGATGCTTTTAAGTGAAACAGTTCTCTTGTTGTTGTTGATGAGGTTTGTAGTGTCGATACACCCCGCTATCATTTCATCAGCCAGGCCTGTTTAGCACTACTGTCCATTTATCACTTTTGGGTTTTAGCCAGATGTTTCGTAAATGATTTGATGCACACAGTGTATTCTTGATGTCAGCAGAATAAACTCTTATGACTGAGGTCGTACTCTGACTTCTCCTCTCGCTCCATGTCGGTCAGAGTTTTCACTTATCCAGAGAGGAATCTAACGCAGTCATCTTTTGGTTTGATGGACTTAAAGGCATTCATGACTCCCAGAGGATTCATTTACCTTTCCACCAGCACCACCATAAGGCGGACATTTTTATTTTTAAGTTACACGTCTTGCCTCCTCCCAGACGATACGTCATAATGACGTTGGTGCTTCTCTGACTTTTCAGCTACCATCTCCCTCCATCCAATTATTTGTTCAGACTTTAACGTCTTGATGCCAGTTAGATGGAAAGATCACAGTTGGTGCAAGTTCCCCACAGAATGCAGAAGGATCCTGACTTCTAACTTATCACCATCATCAAGTCCAGCTTTTAGTTTGAACAAACAGTAACCTGCAAAACTAATGACACTCCCATCAGCTTTGCTGTTGCTGGCTCTGTTAACTGTGAGCCTGCTAACATGCTAAGCTAATTTTAAAAAATCACCTGCAATACTGGAGCATACGTATATCGTCTTTGGATGTTAGCATGTTGATGTTACCGTTCAGCTCAAACACCTTTCTAAAGCCTCACAGAGCTGCAAGCATTGCTGCACACTTAACAGGACGGGTTTCCCATCAGGAATTAACCCGTCACTCCAATGGATGTTAAAACTAGAACACGTTTTAAACTCAATCCTTTGCCAAGTAGGTTCACACAGCGCTGATCAGGCCAGTCAGCGCCACGTCTCTGTATTTTGCACTATACAGGATTTTAAAATCTGGCCTCTGCGGTGATTTTAAGCTACAACAGTCTGGTGGACCCTGTGATGGAAACACCGAGGAAGCGTTCCAGAAAAGTTTCTGTTGCTGCAGATAAAATAGAAACTTACAATTAAATGCTAAAATAGTTATTTAACAGCGATCCCTACGTCATAAACACACGTTGAGTGTTTATCTAATGACTCTAACAGATAGAAGGCAGAGACAGAAGTTCCACTGCAGGTTTCAGTTCTGTGATGGTGATCATTTTAAACAAGTACAGCTGACATGTTCTTGACCACTGGGGCATGAGGGAGCCGTCTCAAAAATCCCTACGATGGACCAAATCCATTTTCGCAAACAATGAATCACACCAAAAGCTCGGACGACAACCTAACTTGCGCCACTAGTGCGAGGTCGGGGTGAAGCTGGAGGACTGATGCAGCTGCATTGCGTCCATCGCATTTAGCACCTTGTTGAGTAAACAGAACCTGGCTGTGCAGTTGGTACGCCGATCTACCCCTGATCTGCCCCATTGCATTATGAAGTGGGACCAAGGGCAGGGGGGCTGAACGGGCCCTATTGTGCTCTGAGGTGAAGGAGTCATTGGGGTAAGAAGGTTTAGGTTACTGGAAGGAGGTCCACCTTTGTGAATGGAAGGGAAGGAGAGGAGGGCAGGGCAGAGCCAACTGCTGGGCATAAGGGGTTGAATTAGAGTGGCCCACTCCACGGATTAGGTGACGGCCGAACAGAGCTCAGTGGATATCCAGTCCAAGACCTTTTTTGTGAAGGTCAGGCTTGATGGATTCTCCAGAACGTGTGATGCTGGATACTTTGACCCTGTTCCCACACAATGCCCTCCTGCTGCATAGAAACCTTCCATACAGTACGTGTCTCTTGTAAACAACTTAAAACTCGACGTAACAAAGAAGTTAATCGCATGTTATGGATGTTGGCTGGCAATCCTAATCACACTGATGCTTTTGGCTCCTCCCATTTCTAACAAAAGAGCTTTTTTTTATATTCAGATATGCTTTTTAACTGTTTGGCTGTTCCTTCTGATGTCTGGTCTCCTGGGAACAAAGAGCCAAATCCAACTGGACTTGAGATGCTGCTGCGTCTGCCCTGGGTGGAGCTGATGTTGATCCCAGTGTTTAGGCCCCAGGTCCTTCCAGTTAACCCTGTTATTTAGCTAATGCGCCTATCTCTGCTTTGACCAATGCCCAAGCAGCAGAAGCACCGTTAATCATTCTGGCTAGAGCTACTTCCATGCGGTCATGGATGTTCCAGACAAAAATCACAGATTCAGGGTCCTCAAAATGGAAAACCAAAGTCTGTGGTCACTGCCACCTGGTGACTGAAACTCACTGATGCAGTAAAATAAATGGCAAAGATACGTCGATGGGATCCGAAATCCAGCAGAAAACATGTGTCCTTAAAAATGTAACTGAAGCGTAAGAGTGCAGTTTAGTAACACTGGAGACTGGGTTGCCTCAAACTTTAAACCTCAACAAAATATAAATCGTTGAGTTGGTGCAGCTGTCATGAATGTGGAAACTGGCTATAAAGACCAAAACTGTTTCGTTCCAGGCTGTCAACATGTTTATTCCTGCTGTACAGTTGGACATTTTAACATGGGGCGTCTATGGGGATTGACTCACTTTTGAAACCAAACTCAAGTGGACATTTGTGGAACTGCAGATTTTGTTTGTTGGCTTCATTCGCAGCACCAAAGAACGCCGCTTGAAGGGCCCAGAAGTAAAGCAGTTTCTGTCCTATGTGCCAAGAGAGGAGCTTTTATTGACTGTGTGCAGCTCCCTTTGGAGCCACAACATGCTTTTTACCACTTTGCCATCCATACACAGTAAAACTCCCCAAACACCTAAAAAGATAAGGTGCATAACGTTGGCACGCTTGTCGTTTAACAGAAGAAGTCTGATTCCTTCAGGTAAAGCCTGACCACCCAAGTATGAGAAGAAAAGAGAAGAAGTGTTATCATTTCCCATCATGTTTTCTGTTCCTAATGAACACGAAATCAGGTGTATCAGCCCATCTCTGCCTTTCCCGCTTCTCTATCCTCGACATTTCCCAAAACGCAAACCCTAGATCGGGACGCTCCCCCAGCCCACTAGGTCATCTGTAACTGTTGAATTTTTTTTGTGCCTCTTTGTTCGACATTCTCTTTCACAGGTTGGTTAAGAGTATGCGACCATTTACACAACAAGACGTGGGAGGTATAAAAGAAGCCTCCGCAGAGAGTCTCGGTGCTGCTTAATGGGAGCCCGGGGCCTGCCCTCAGTCCTGGAGCCTTTCACACATCTTGCTCTCTGCCTCTCCAGTTACTTCCACTGTCCTCCTGCAACAAAGACCCAACTGACTGCCCTCTCCTTCCCAGACCCGATCAGCGTGGATCCACCTGAGATTTCCCCTCAGTATCTCCCCAGCATCTATGGAAATGAAGTGTCTTGTATAACCTTGTAAATGAGGCTGTTCGTAATTAAAAAAGGGGGTACACAGAGTATCCAAAGTGACTCATGTTAATTCTGTAACTCTACCTTCCTCGGAGCTTGAAAAGCAAGGTTTCAGACTGTGTGTGTGTTTGTGGTTTTTGTTCATAAATGCCCCCAGAGTCAGACTGTACTACTTTGGTGAGTTTGTGTGCTCGGGTGCCCTGAGCTTTAACTGTACTGAGTGAACCCTGGCAAAGCCTGGGCCACAATTGAGGCCTGATCCAAAGGCAGCGTCTAAGTCGGCCTCATTCTGCAGCACCGGCCGGGGATTTGTCACGCAGATCATTTCAATACGGGAGAAAAATTCAACGTCCATTTTCAGTGAAATCAAATGTCATCATTCCAAACAAATAGAAGCCGCAGTGTTTCCGACCAGATCTTCCACCGCGACACGTTTTATCATCGTTTGGCCTTTTGTGGTGTTATTGACAGATCCTGCCCAAAAGGCTTCATTCATCCCATGTGAGAGCCTCTCTTTGTACAAAAACATTCCTCTTCTCCTGCATTTAAACAAATCTCCAGACAGTCATTCTCCACTGTTCCCCCCCATCCTCTCCACATCTCTGACCTCCCCTCTCCCCTTCTTACATATTGCTCTGTTTCCACTCCCTCTCTTCCTCAGATTCCGATGCCGTCCCTCCCCTCAGCTTCCCTCTCCTCCCCACCTACCCCCATTCCCCAAACACTGATCTCAGATTAAGTTGAACACTATCCCAGGTAAAGTTTGCACCTGCTCCTTTAGGCTTCCACAGCTTCTGCAGGAACCTGTGAATCTCCTCCACGTTGCTCCCTCGAAGGACGTTTTAAACGCAACACAAACCCTCTGGATTGCTGCTGCTGCTTCTGCCGGCAAACCTGTGGAGCTGGAAGTGGAACTGAACCTGCGTGAGGACATCCAGGCTGCTCTGCAAAGCCTTCATCCCGTCACTCCCTCCATCAGCACCATCACTCTGTGGATGGTCCTGTGCTGGATGGGACTGTGCTGTGTGGAGATCGCCAGGTTAGACTAGTGAGGTGCTAAATGTCCATCTTCTGAAGGCAGGTGAGTAGATCCACTCTTTATCTGCTCTATTTCATTTAAAGTTTCTTCATTTATGACCTGACTGGTGCAAAAAGAAGCCTGTGTTTTCTTTAGCCGGGTTTTAATGCCGCAAATATAAAGTTTTACTTCTGCTATGAGTTTAGAAAACTGTTAATTTATTTATTTTTTTAAAAGTTGGTGTTTCCAGTAAGGTTGCTCAGCCTCTTTTTATGTTAAAATGTCTCAAATCCTATAAATTAACATGTTTATTAATAGAAAATTAACATATTTCTTTATTTCTTTCCTCTTTAATCACGTTGGAACCCTTCAGATTAGGTTAAAACTATTTATCTAATACGTCTGCTTTTTCCAGCAGGTGCATTTACAATGATGTTTTTGATGATTTGTAATTTCCTGGCAATTAAATCAGTCAATCTAGACGTCTATCTGCCCACAAATCTCCATCTCAATGTGCTCCAGTCACTGAATTAACCTTTCACGTTGCCTGTTGCCTATTTGACACACTAACAGTTCTGTCTTGTTCGAGCTTTATCTTAATTGCCCCCCCTTTAAAAGCCACTAAAAGGAGCTAAATGCCAGTCAGATAAGATGGTGAGCTACAAGAGTCAAGAGAGCAATTGTGGTAATCTTTGTGTTGACAGTGTTTGATGAGAGGCTGATGACATTACAGCAGACCTCTCTCAGCAGTGCCCACTCACCTTGGCACACCTGAACACAATTTAGCATCCGCCTGGATAGAATTCACACATTAGAGAAGACATGATGGTAATTTGAGAGAAGCATCTAATTGGCGTCACATTCCTCATGTAGCAGGAATTAAACATCGAGCGTCATGTTTTCTGGACAGAAAATGTGAGTATTTCCTCGTAGGTTCCAAAATCATACCAAAGGTCAGTTTTCAAATTGTTTTATAAAAAGTTTCCTGCTTGTATTTGGTCTAAATAGTCTAAAGCAGATCTGATCTCCTCCAGGCTTCAATGATTATAGTAGGTGGACTAAATAATTAGCTTTTCTATGCTTTGGTCATATAATGAGGTCAAAGAGACACCGAATCTCACTGTCATGTATGTGACTATAATGGCATTAAATCACGCCTTTCCAGATAAACGTATTTATCGTTTAAAAAGTTCTAAAGTGTGCCTTTATGTGTTCACATATAAAAAGCCAAAACTACACAGAGGAGGCATTTTTTTATAAAATAAGCTCGCCAGTAAAATTCACAAATTATAATTTTACTGTACAGTATCAGATTCTGCTTCCTGAAATCATGTTTACTTGTAGAAATACTTTATATTCAGTGTTTAAAACACTACACAGACTAAAGCATTGGCAGGAAATTTCCAAAAGGTTTGCTGGTAATAAATTGTCTGTGATGGAAAAGACCCAAACCAGCTGGAAGCTAGCAGGCCAGCTAGCCGGCAATAATCACATCTGCGAAACGCTGCAATATATTTTTAAATAGGCGTTACTTTAATAAATCAACCGCATATTAGAAGCCTTAACAGCTGCTGAACATAAGGTACAATATCCAAAGGGGACCAGTTCAGCCTCAGAGCCGGCAGTGATGTATAACACCTTTATTTTTAAAAAATTCTCTGCACTGAATGCACGGTCAGGAAGTTCCCCTCCAGCTCATTAAACAATTAAGTTCAGATGCTATATGGTGACTGTAGGATCTGCCAAACTTGGCTGTACATTCAACTTCGCCAATGGGAACCTTGCCAAGCCAGGCACTGAACAGCCCCAAAGGGCCACTGCAAGGACCTCGGCAATTCAAACCTGCTCACTTAAAGCCATTAGTGCCCCAGTGTTTACGCTCCTCTCCCTTTGGCCAACAAGGCATGGATGGGTCCCAAACAGAAGTGGTAATGAGGTCCTAAGCAGCCTCGCGGCTTCAGACACTGAGACGCTGGAGCAGAGTCCTGTCAGCTGCAGGGAGTCGAGGCACAGAGAGGCCCGCAGTCCACTGTTGTCGGCTCACATGGGACTGTAAGGCAAATGTGATCCTGACACATTGTTCTGGCATGCATAATAGGGCCTTTTCAGGGCTCCTCTGGGGAGACCTGGGAGCCTGATCTTAAAGAAGTAACGTGACGTTGGTTTGATGGTTCTCCCTCCTTTCCACTTTTGTCCAGCGGCCTTGTTTATGGGAAGTCGTCCTATGACTCATGTCCTCCTGCGTTTCCATTAGCTTTAAGGAAAATGCAGCACAGATAAAGTGGCGGGGCTTCAATATGGTCTCTCGTTTCATTCTCCCTCTGTGTTTTTTAGAATGGTCAGGTCAGGCTGTCCAGTCATTCTGCTCCATCTCTTCAGCATCCTTGCACAGATAGGAGGTATGAGACACATTATGCAACAGCCAATTCCTCATGGGAAACAGCCTATTTACTGAGCTTCTCCTTTCAGCTCAAACTCAGGATATCCTTTATCCGTATGGACCTGGCCATAGGGATCTCGAAACCCCCAAGATGGACGATGGGAGTTCTTCTGAAATCACGTTGCTTATCCCCTTCATTTTCTTCAACATCCCCTACCGTTCCATCTATGTAAGTCTGCGTCACCGCTCTATCATCACTGTGCAGCGATTCTCTTTTAAACTGTGATGCTCACCCGTAACGCTGTCCTTTCTCCTGGCAGGTCAACAACAATGGTGTGATCTCCTTCCACGTGCAGGTTAGCCAGTTCACACCAGAGGCTTTTCCGCTGAGTGACAGCAGATCATTCATTGCTCCACTTTGGGCAGATGTGCACAACGGCATCCGTGGAGACGTGTACTACCGAGAGTCCACCGAGCCGGAAATACTGGAAAGGGCGACGCAAGATGTCCGGAAGTACTTCAAAAACATGCCCACCTTCACGGCCACCTGGGTCTTTATTGCAACGTGGCACCAGGTCACCTTCTACGGAGGCAGCCAGACGACTCCGGTAAAGTCCAAAACCCCTCCTGGTCCTTCACTTCCACACGGTTACAGAACACTGAGAGGAACTGGTGCATTTAATGGTTGTCAGGGTTAAAGCTTGAAGCATGCTGCAACTTTTTATGTTGGTTGCAGTTTGCTGCCTTCACATGGACCCGGATATTTCACCAATAGTTGGAATTAGAGCGCAATTAGAATGAAAACCACCTCCCTCAGAACAGAATGGTGTGATTCAGAAGACAGAGGTGTTGTACACCTTTTGATAATCCACTCAATAGGAAAATATTTGCAGCCTTAAAACACTTAATCCGATCATCTCTTTCTGGCTGGAATAAATATGTCCTTTCTGCACGTTTACCAAAAGTTCCACTCCTGATGGGTACACTCTGTCAGAACATCTCCATCCCATCAGTCCTCCTTGGTCTTTAGTCTTTTCTGACAGAACTGATACCAAATGTAATGGTTAATAATTATCTGTTAAGACTAGAAAGAACAACAGACAAACCTGAACAATATTCGTCCATCGTTGTCATTTAGTTTTTACAGTAAAGTTAGAAATAAAATCTTCTTCTTCACTTTTCACAGCATGTCAGAATATTCTAATTAAACACTTTGGGGCACGTAAACGCACCTCGTAAGTCAGAACCTGTGATTAGAATCAGGCTGAAGAAACGCTGACGTGTAACCGCGACTACTATTTATTCATTATTTCTTAACAGCTTTTGGAAATACGCTTGTTTACTGTCTTATAATTGCGTGAGGACAAGATCAGTATCACCTTCAGCTCTCTGAAGAAGGTTACACACTGGGGCTGCTTGACATCAGTAAAACCAAAATGCAGAAATTACACCGTTTATCAGAAACTGTAAACCCATGAAGAAGTGCTTCATTTCAACTTTCTACTGATCTATACAACGTGACTCCATCAGTGACTCCATCAGTGACCTGCAGACTTTTCAGCTGAACTGCAGGCTGTGTTTGCAGAGAAGAGATTAGTATGAAAAAAATACACAAATGCCAATAGTAAAATATCTATAGTGTGTAGAGCAACCATTTTCCCCTGTACTGGTAACATTTGTGTGCACATTGAAAAAACTGGATATTGAATGTTGTTATTTCAAGCCTTTCGTTTTTATTGTGTTGTGCAGCACAAATGCCATTTTTTGAGTTCTCTCTACTTCTGTCCGTGGCTGTGCTGTTTCCATAGACGTGCAGGATTTTATATTGCAGTGAAAAAAGCTAACAGTGATTAAAAATGTGAAAGGAGTGAGAAAAAAACGCTCAGAAACCGATTGTGGTTCAGAGGGTTGACCTGTGTGCAGCCAGATCGTTCCAACATGCTCGGTCCATCTCAGCACAAAGTCTGAACAGGAGGGATTCAAAAAATAAAAATATTCCTGCCAAAAACCCAATAAATCAATCACCTACAATTTTTTTTTTTTTATTATCTGCTATTTATGATTTCATCCAGTTTGTTATCTGTTACCCTCAGACTGAACATGCTACGTTTAATAATCAGGACCGTACGATATGCCGACTCAGATTTAATGCTGTTTATACGTGCCGGCTGGATGAACCACATAAAATATGTGTAAAGAGGACCGATTTCCTCCTGGTAGCTGTATTTGCGTTGTTCTTGCTCGACGCTAGCAGTTTCCTTTGCTGTTTGTGTTGTTGCTAAGCGATGCTACAAACACCCTGGACCTGCACTTCTTATCTACTGGATCAGCAACCGTTTATTTAACGACTGTATCTGAGTGTGATCCAGGACTTAGACACAAGCCGACATGTTGAAGCAAATTCAACCAAAACCTGTTTGTTCTGTAACCGTTTTGAAGTCCTTCTGTGGGTGTTGTTGGATGACTTTGATTAAAACTGTAGCATCGAGCGTAGCTGAGCAATGAGTAAAATGAAAAACACCGGATGCAATTACAGACATTTACAAACAATTTAACATTTTTGTGTTTAATTTGTTGTAAATCTGCTCTTTTGTCTGCAAGGTAGACATTAAGTGAACGTTAAGATGATTCTCCTCCGTTACATGTATGTTTCATGTGTCTGCCTTTTTTCCTTTTTTTAAAAACTATTTCATCCTCTTGTTTGATTAAAAGGTGAACACATTCCAAACTGTACTCATCTCAGATGGCGTGGCGTTCTTCAGTATGTTCAACTACGGAGAAATCACATGGAGCACAGGAACGGCCAGCGGTGGAGATCCTCTGACAGGACTGGGTGGGACCACAGCTCAGGTATTCTCCCGTTCGTATGAACAACAACCCTGTTCTGCTGCTGAAGTGACGAACAAATCACCTGAGCTCACGTCCCTCACACCTCTCCCCTTTCCAGTCAGGTTTTAATGGCGGAGACATTGGTCACTTCTTCAACCTGCCGGGGTCTCGCTCGAACGACGTGGTGAACATTGAACAGACAACCAACGTGAACATTCCTGGACGCTGGTTCTTCCGCGTAGACACTGAGCTGATCGATCCTGCCAACGGCTGCAGCTACAATGGCAAGTTCAGACACCGGTTGAAATGTCTGCACACAGTGACCCTTTGCAAGCTTCGTCAGTTAAACAGCAGCTTGCAGTACTTGTAAAGCCCTCTGCATGTCATTCCTGCTTCCTCTCCAGGTCGGTACTACAGACGAGGGGAAATCTTCTGGTTGTCCGACCAGTGCTCACAGCGATGCCGCTGCCTGGACACCGATAACGAAGTGCAGTGTTTGGAGGCTCCATGTGGGCAGCTGGAGACCTGCGAGCAGCAGGAAGGAGCTTTTTACTGCCAGCCCACCCGCACCAGCACCTGTGTGGTGTTTGGAGACCCCCACTACCACACCTTCGACGGCTTCCTCTACCACTTCCAGGGCACCTGCTCCTACCTGCTGGCCCGGCCCTGCTGGGAGGTGGCCGGGCTGCCCTTTTTCAGTGTGGAGGCCAAAAACGAGAACCGTGGGGTGGCCTCTGTGTCCTGGCTTAGAGACGTCACTGTGGAGGTGTACGGCCACCGAGTCATGTTACCCAAAGGCAGCTTGGGAACAGTCCAGGTGAGAATCTGTGGATTTAGAGCGTAAAAGCCAATTTGTGGTTTCTGCCTCCTTGTGTGCAGACAAATCAGGTGGAGAGAACTCTATCAAACCAGAACCAGTTCCTCTACAACTGCACTGCATTCTCAATCACGTGTTGAGGGAAGTCTTTTCTGCCAGAACACTTTTGTTTGAAATGCATCACGGACGCGTCTCTAACCAGCAAATCATTTCCATGTATTTAACTGCTTCCTTGCAGCCAACCAGTCGTACATAAGATGGAGCGAAACATAGTTTTCTTGAGACTTGGTTGGATTCTATTCATGCTGCAATAAATATGCGTCAGCGGTCACATTGCCTCACATATCAAGCACAGAGCAACACGGAGGAACATAGCAGCTGATTACAGATTACCCTGTTGCATCATGCAGATGTGTTTTTTCCTGAGTTGCGTCATGTACCATGGTAGGAGAAATGAGGACTTCTCTTGTGGTTAAACGTATTTCCAAACAAAGCACCTGCACAATCCGACTTCAACGCTTAGAATGATGGGTCATAATGATGTGTGTGATGGAGAACCTCCAGCACAGTCCCTCCTCGTAGCAAACGCTAGTTTAAAGCACAACTTGGTTTCTTCGTATATTCGCAGTAGGCATGCTTGTAGTGCAGACAGTCTGCATCGTCATACATTTTGGCTGCATGTGGACATCCACATAGAGGTTCACAAGGAAGGATGACCAGATTCATGTCATGGGTACTGCTGTAGATGCAAAAAGCATGACTTGTCCTTCAGCAGTACCTCTAGGATGCATCTACATGGATTTTTCATAAGTACAAAATGATAATGCTGAAGATCTGTTTTCAAAGTTGTGTTGTGATAAAAGCATTGCAAGACAGAGGTGGCAATCTAACTTGGAGATTAGTGACTGATCTGTGATTTTTACTTCATCCACTTGTTCCGTTTCCAAATTTCTTCTTTCTGTAGGTGGATGGCTTGATGAAGACTTTGCCGGTCCAGCTGCAGCTCGGTGCTGTCAGGGTTTACCAGTCTGGGGTTGCTGTTGCTTTAGAAACAGACTTTGGACTGTTGGTAACCTACGACGGCCAACACTATGCATCCATCTCTCTACCCAGCTCCTACTTCAACAACACCTGCGGCCTTTGCGGTAACTATAACGACGACCCCGCCGACGATCCCGTGCTGCCCGATGGCTCTTTGGCAGAAAGCGTGGTGGAGCTGGGAGGCAGCTGGCGAGCCGAGGACACCGACTGGAGGTGCACGGATGGCTGCGCTCAGAACTGCAGCGTGTGTGACCCGCTCACAGAAGCTTTCTACTTCCGCTCAGACTACTGCGGCCTCATCAACAAAACTGATGGACCTTTTAGGGACTGCAGAGCTGTGGTCGACCCCACGGCATTTGTGTATAGCTGCGTGTACGACATGTGCAGCAACAGGGATAACATCACCACCCTGTGCCAGGCCATCCAAGCGTACGCTCTGGCTTGTCAGGCTCTTGGTGTCACGATACGACCCTGGAGATCTCGTACCTTCTGTGGTGAGATTCTGTGCGTCATTTTGCAGGAATTCCCTTCGTTGTCATGCATCATCTGACGTATGTCTTTCCCTCTTCAGCCCTGTCGTGTCCAGAGTTCAGCAGCTACCAGGTGTGCACTAGTGCCTGCCCGGCGTCCTGCTCGGACCTCACCGCTCCGCTGTACTGTGCTCATCCCTGCACAGAGGGCTGCCAGTGCGACCCGGGCTACGTCCTCAGCGGCAGTCGCTGTGTGCAGCGCGACGACTGTGGCTGCGAGTACAACGGCCTCTACTACCCCCTTAATGACACCTTCTGGGCCGGCCCCAGCGGCGAAGAAGGCGAATGCACCCTCCGCTGCACCTGTGGGCCTGCCGGGGAAGTCTCCTGTTTCAACGAGTCCTGTAAAGAGGGCGAGGTGTGTGTGGCAGAGGTGGGCTTGCTGGGTTGCTACCCTCGGAGGGAGGGAGTGTGCTCAGTCACCCAGAACTCCGTGACATCCTCCTTTGACGGCACCTTCCTGCTTTTCCCGGACGACAGCTCGTACTACCTGCTGAAGCTGTGCGCCCCGGTGCCGGCCAACGGCTCGATGGTGGAGGTGAAGATCGGCAGGCGGCTGGTGAACAAAGGTCCCGCTTGGAAAAGACCTGTGGTGGTTACGGTGGCTAACCTGGAGGCACAGATGGGAGGGTTGGACTTTGACACAGTGAAGGTTTGAATTGTCTGTGTTTTCTTTTCTCTTTCTGGCTGTTGAATGTCACTGTGGGTCAGCAGCATAATTGCCAGACAAAAGAGACAAAGACAAAGAAAAGGCAGGTGTGTGAAACTAGCTGGCCCAAGTTCCAGGCAGCTAAAATAAGTGCAAATCACAAGAAACCACTTCTAAGTAGCTACAAAACACACAAAGACATTGAGTTGCCACCATAAAGCAGGGACTGAACAAACTGTTAACACCAATCATTGGTAATAAAGAAAGGCAGACAAATATATAAAGTTACATCATTAAGGATAATTATTATAGCTGCATATGTACAATAGAAACACTACAAACACTAGACCTCCTATTGACTGTGAGAGTAACTGACTGAGGCTGAACTTTAACATCACTTTATTTATTCACGTAAAGCTTTATTGTTTCAGGGTAGCCGCTAGCCGTTAGCATTGCCTTAGCCACAGAGAAAGTAGTCAATGTCCTGATTTGTGCAGATGGCTGTGCTTCTTGGTCAGTTTTTGCAGGTTTTGTCTTTGTAAAGGTAGTCTTACTTTAGAAAGATGTTACAGGTACTCCAGATAATGTTAGTAATAGCGTACCTCAGTGATAGCGTTAGCCAAGCACCAAAAGCAAAATAGGTTGGTGCACTGACACTAATGAGAACTATTTGGACACCTTCAGTATCCCAGAATGACAGGCAGGATGTGGAGGATGTACATGAACCAGTCCTGGTCAGGAGCCCACACAAACCAGTACACAACCATGAAGATTAGAAAGGAAGCCACACCACCAAGGGCTGTAAAAACCTATGACTGTTTGTTTGTTGTAGGTGAACGGTGAACTGGTGGCGCTCCCGTACGTCCATCCAATGGAGACAATGATGATCTACAGAGCACCGGGCAACGCTACAGTGGTGGAGTCCCGTGGTCTGATCCGCGTCCACTACACTCGTCAGGGATTCCTCAACATCTCCCTTTCTACCCTTTTCTACAACGTCACTTGCGGTCTGTGTGGCGTCTTTAACAGCAATACCACCGATGACCTTCGTCTACCTAACGGACGCTTGGCAGAATCTACCGAACAGTTCACGGAGGGCTGGCGGTCCATCGCTGACGATCTCACCTGCAACGGGGACTGCGACGACCTGTATCGCATGTGCACAGACTTGCGTCTTTACCAGAGTCCTTGGATGTGCGGCAACATCAACGATCCGGGGAATAGCTCCTTTCTGGCGTGTCATGCGGTGGTGAACCCGTCACCGTTCTTCAGGAACTGCTTGTACAACATGTGCGTGAAGGAAGGGAACCGGTCGGCGCTGTGCTCTTCGCTGCAGGCTTATGCCACCGCCTGTCAGGATGCTCAAGTGGGCCTCGCTTCCTGGAGGAGCGCCACCAACTGCCGTGAGTAGATACAGCGTCACTTTGAAGAAACAGGCTCATGAGCTGAAAAGGTGTGTTCTATATTTCTATGTACACAAGTCAAGGTTATTCATGTAAAATATTTAAGATGCTAAAATTTTGTACCGAAAACCCAATAAATCCAAGGGTTCTATTTAAGTAAGTGCACTGGCGACAGTGGAGGGAAACATGAAGAAACGTTCGGCAGAACCAGGTTCTGGGAGGGTGGACATCCGCCTCAACTGGTCGGGGTGAGGATAATGGCAATGAGAGATCATAAACACTGGACGGATTGGTAGGATGGGTAACTACAAATCAGATATGTGCAGAGAGGGAAGATAAATAAGCATTTTATAAATCCCATAGCTGGAAAATTTGCAGCACTGCAGCAGCAAAGGGGAAGGTGAAGCGAACTTTAGCAGAAAATAAAAGTACATAAAAAATATATGCAACAATAATATTTCAAAGATTCTTCAGTGAGTCGAAATGGTGACATGATGGCGGCTGTGGCTCTGGTGGTAGAGCGGATGATCGTAAGGTTAGCGGGTCAATCCCAGTCGTCCTTGAGCAAGACACTGAACCTGAAGTTGCTCCCAGTGGCAGGCAGCACCTTGCGTGGCAGCTCCGTCGCCATTGATGGGTGAATGAGAAACACATTGTAAAGTGCTTTGGATACCACCAAAGTAGAAAAGTGCTGTATAAGTACAGTCCATTTACCATTTACCATATAGGAAATACTAGTTATTACACAGATTCTACCTATATATACAAACAACAGGAGAGACGACGCAAAGTTAAAGCTAGGGCAGGCGAATTTTTTTTTGTATAATTGGGCAGAAAATGCTACCTTTTGGCTTCAGACTTTTTAAAAAATCAAGCCTGTGACAGGAGATTCGACAGAGATAAGATAGTATAGCTCTATGCACATGGTGAGAACAGATTGTAGTGTTGCTGTGTGTTGGACGGAGGGAAGACGGAGGATTGAATTAATTTCTGAATAGATGAATATTGGCTTCTCGCTTGTCTATCTTTGGGTTTGAGAAATGTGGTGGGAGGGGCTTAGAACGGAGCAGGAAGAGCTGCAGGAGGTGAGCTGTGCATTATCAGATTCCTCTTCAGGATTTATGCCTTCTGCAGCTTTAATAACACACAGTAGCTCCTATCACTGCATGGAGAAGATGAAAAGGTTAAAAAAATAAAGTGAACCCGGGTATAAGCACATGTAAAGACACTGACATGATAGCTAATGCAAAGCATGTTGGTGAGATAAAACCAGCTTTGGATTTGGTGTGAGGAATATTTTATTTTACTTTATTCTACTTTTTTGTCGCTGTGGTAAATATACTATAACTATCATCTGCATTTTGATGTTGAATTTCTTTTACAGTCGTGACTCCCAAAGTCTCGCTCTCCTGCTTTTGCAGAACATTTTAAAAACACCAACTTCACAATTCCTGTAAAACTCAAGCTGACAGCCTCGCTATGATCTGAGAACCCTGTTTAATTGTTGCCAGAAAAATCTGATGTACTGACCTTCATCATGAGCAGTCAGTTTAACTTGTGATAGCATCAACAGCACAGGTTCAATTAGTAACACAGCTTTTATAAGCAATTATGTTATTGAAACCACATCTGCTGTGAAGAAGTTTCCAGCGTTCTCCTTCAGTTTCACCAGTATTTACCTCTGCTTTACTGCAAAACCACTTCTGTTTAGTCTTGTAGACCTGTAATCTGTCTCTGGAAGCTTCCTTCCACGCAGACAGCTGTAATCAGTTTGGATTCGCCCGGTAACTAGTTTCAAAATGTGCACTGAGACCTCTCAAACCACTAATTCAGCAAAGTTTCTGTCTTAGCTGAGTTTTCTTAAACTCAGGAGGCTCCCAACAGTTGAATTTTTGCAAACTGGCTCCACTGACTGCTTGCATTTGTTGTTGATGTTGGTCTTCTGAGGTACGCAGCTGAGCATGCTAATCTGTAGCTATACTTTGACAATAATAGGAAGGTACAGGAAACATGCAACATGAGGCTAGAGAGTGGATACTCCCATAAACGTGGTCAGTACAAGGTGTCTGCAGCAGCTCCTTGATTTGTCTTCTGCTCTCCTGTCTCAGCTCTTCCCTGCCCAGAGAACAGTCACTTTGACGAATGCACCAGCGCCTGCCCTCTGACCTGCTCCAACCTGGACGAGCCGGAGGAGCCGTGTCCTCTGGCGTGTCAGGAGGGCTGCCAGTGCGAGGACGGCTTCGCGCTGCGTGACGGACTGTGTGTGGCTCGCAGCGACTGTGGCTGCCTGAGCCACGGCCGCCAGCTGGCCACCAATCAGACTTTCTGGACGGACTGGGAGTGCCAGGAGCGCTGCTACTGCAACGGCTCCGACAACAGCGTGTACTGTCAGCTGGCGCCCTGTCACCCCGAGGAGTACTGCCAGGAGAGCGACGGCCTGTACTTCTGCCAGCCGCGCACTGAGGCCCTGTGTGTGGCTGCTGGTTACGGACATTTTCTGCCGTTCGGCGGCGTGCCGTTTGAGCTGCAGAGCTCCTGTACTCTCAGGTTGGCCACCACCAGCTGTGGGAGGGAGAACAGGGACCACGCGAGTGGCACCTTCCCTCAATTCAAACTGGCCGCTCGTAATGAGGAAAGAGACACGGGCCAGGCCATCTGGGTGAGGGGCTTTGTGTTGGAAGTCTATGAGTATGAAATTGAGGTGTCACGAAGCTACAAAAACACTGTCACGGTAAGTACGTGGTGAGGAAATGAATCACATTCCTTCTGTTTGAGAATACCTGAGATAACGCAGCTATCTTAACACAGATATTTTGTGTGTGACCTGTGAAGGTCGTAGTTGTTGCATTTGTGAGGACATGTTATTTCTAATCAAGCCGATAGAATAACCAGGCAGAGGGTGAATTCCTCTTTGATTGGCTTAAGGTGGATCTAATTTCAATGGGCATCTTTTATCAGGCTGGATTTGGCTCAGACGAAACCCCGACCCTGAGCGACATTTGGACCGGGTTCACAAACCGACTAAAAGATCTGAGGAGAAACAGAAATGACACACACTTGCACACACAGACGTCTGCACCCACCCACGCACACACACACTCTATCTCTGATTTTCTCTGCTTCGCGCCCTCTCTCACTTTTACAATTAGACTGAGAGGAATCGGCCGGCGCTCCGTCAGTCAGCCTTAGCGGTGTCCATTCATCCGTTCATCACCTGGGTTTCCCCACATACTTTGAAAACAAGTCAGTTGGATTAGAAACTCAAACTTGATGCGAGAAGTTTGCTTCTGTAGGAATGTGTTTGTGTCAGCCGGGATGTTATATGTGTCAAACATGAACCAGTTGTGTCTGCACTCAGGTGAATAAGGAGCGTCTGTACCTCCCTCTGAAGCTCGGCCCGGGGAAGGTCAACATCTTCACCTTGGGAATGCAGCTCATTCTGGAGACAGACTTTGGCCTGAAGGTGGCCTTTGACTGGAACACGCTCCTCCTGTTGACTTTGCCCCGCGACCTGTACAACACCTCGTGCGGCCTCTGCCAGGGCATGCCCTTATCCCCACCCACCCTCACCACCACCGACTGGGGCATGTCCTGGGCGGAGAGGGACACCTTCTGCCAGGTGGGCTGCGGAGACTCGTGCCCGCGCTGTGGCCTCGGGGAGAAAAGCGGCCTGAGCGACGCCCCTCTCATGGTGGCTGACGCCAACATGAACATCGGCGCCGACAACGGGGCCAACGAGGTCAACACGGGCATACGCTTCCACATCGGAGACGGACTGTATGTGTTTGTGGAGCCGGAGGCGGTGAGGCTGTGCGGGCTGATTGTGGATCGAGGAGGCGTGTTTGCTCGCTGCCACAGCAAGGTGGCGCCAGCGTTCTTTTACCAGAGCTGCCTGCAGGACACCTGTCTGGACCAGGGGGCTCAGGATACAATCTGTAACTGGCTGCAGGTTTACGCCAGCACCTGTCAGACCCAAGGAGTGCCCGTTACGGGCTGGAGGAGTGACTCGCCGTGTGGTGAGTGAACGTCTGGGTTCTAAACATGCTGTCGCTGTGAAGTGGACACAAGAGCTACCAAGGCAGGGTTTAGACACCTGCCTGCACGATGTCTGCCCCAACTCCAATATAATGTAAATGAAGTTCAATTTGTGGTTCTCACAGTCCTGAAAAGCTGCAGTAAGAGTCATTCCTAAATAACTGTTATTGTTGCTGTGAATAAACTGTCAACAGCCGTAATGTCTTCCACTGAAAGTACGTCCACTAACAATTAAGTATCAGAACTACCCAAAAATACAGGAACATTGTTTCTGACTCTTGTTGTCCTCCGTCAGTGCTGCGAGCACCACAAACCAAATGTCACAACCGTCTGAACCCCAAAACTCACCGCTTCTACCAAAACCACAACATTTATCAGAACAAAAAAACTGTAAAAACAAAAAGAATTCTCACATTTTCAATGTTAAGTAATCACGTGTTTACACTCATCAAAGTCTGCAAAAAAACAAGACATTCTGTGCCTTTCAACGTAACTGTGAAGCCATAAGTGAGCAACCTGCGGCCAGCAGTCACAGGACAACAATTCAGGGACTTTTTGGCTGAACTGGGCTGAACATGCAGGTTGGGTTCACATGGAGCGAGTAGAAGACCAATATGGAAACAGATTAGAGATGTAGAGACGTAGTAAAAAATCGTCACTATTTAGAGATTGTGTTTTTTTTTTCCAGTGTTGTTGACACCTGGCAGCACGTAAAATTTAATTAGCTGTGTAATAATATCTGTGCCAGACTGCACAGTTCTCTCTGCTTCTAGTCATGTGTTATTTAATATTTAGGTTAAAAATGAGCCCACAGTGAGGAAAACTACCCAGAACGTGTTTGGAGTTCAGGTAAAATTCTCAGGGGTTCACACTTTAGACTTTGCGTGGCTAAATACCACAACAAGTGTGATTTTCTATTTTGTTTGTGTATTCTTTAAGCAAATGAGATACAACATGTGAATTAGTGAGATTTGCAGGTGTTGATGGGGATGTTTTAGCTTATCTGTTTCCACTTAATTCTTTTTTTGAGCTCGGTTAACTAGCTTTAAGTCCCACACAATACCAGTATGAGGCAAACATCAGTCCATCGTTTTCCGTCTGAAAACGGAGCAAATGAGCAACATTTCTGACACTGAAGCCGTAAAACTGCATCAACTCTCATTCAGCAGCATCTACAAATGTTTACCCAGAACACTCAACACTTGTTCCTGCTGGAAAACTGCTTGCTAGCTAACCACTGTGCCAACCTGCCTGCTCCCAGTCCAGAGCTGTCCACCCAACAGCCACTACTCCAGCTGCATGTCGGTGTGCCCGCCCCAGTGCGCCCCCGCCCGCGGCCAGAGGGACTGCAGCCAGGACTGCGTGGAGGGCTGCCAGTGCGACCAGGGCTACGTGCTCAACGGCAAGAGCTGCATCCTGCCTCAGAACTGCGGCTGCTACACTGACGGCAAGTACTACGAGGTCAGTCCCGCATCCAGCCTCACACTGAGTCCACATCACGGCGGTAGCGAGGCGACGGCTGCCCCGGCTTTTCTTTATTAGGAGGTCAGCAGTGGTTCTCCATTAAACACCAGATCAGGTCACTGTGACAAAACTGTGTCAGGAAGCTTTTGTCTGAATTTCTTTATTTCTGTTTATCTCTTTCTCCTTTTTTCTGTTTCCTTCCCTCTTTGTTTTTTCTTTCTTTTATTTTAGTTCCTTTCTTTTCATCTGGTTCTGTTTGTTTCTGCCTTACTTCTCTTTTCTTTATCTCTTTCTTTATTCTTTCTTTCTCTTTTTCTTCTTTCTGTTTTCTGTTTATTTTTATCTTTCTTTTTCTTGCTGTGATGTTCCATCTTTATTTTATTCTTTGTTTTTTCATAGTTCCTTTCATTTTATCTCTTTCTTTCTGTTTCCTTCCACCTTGGCTTTTTCTTTATTTTTCTTTTGTTCCTTTCTTTTTACCTCCTTCTATTTGTCCATGTCTTTCTTTCTTTGCTTTTTCTTTATCTGTCTTTCTCTCTTTTTTCTTTCTTTCTTTCTTTCTCTCTCCATTGCTTTTTCTCTTTCTTCCATCTTTATTTCTTTCTTTCTAATTTTCTTTGGACACGTTTTGTGTAAAACCTTCACGACTGGGAATGTCTTTAAATCAGTTTTAACAAACCTCTGGCTCATTGAGCAGCAGGTGTTTTTCTGTGAAGTGTAGAAATGGTACGGAAGAATAAAAACAAACTTTTGTGATCAATAAATACAATTATTTACAACAAAAACTGCCTCTGCAGTGCCAGGAACTAGTGATTTTTATTATAGATCAGGCTCCATCAGTTTTCATAAAGTATATAAAAAATTCTTTAAGTCCAAACTAGTTGTAAAATTTGTTTGTTTTTTTTCACTTTCTCAAACTAAAGCTTAGGAAAATTGGATGTTTTTGCTTCAGAAATACACCTGTGTCTGTAGTCACAATACTTGTCTGTCAGCCAACTAATCCATCGATCAACTAATCCTTTCAGCTCTGATTTTAATCGATAACCTTCTTTATTTCAGCCCAAACAGCTGTTTTGGAACAGCGACTGCACCAAACGCTGCCAGTGCATCGGTCGTAACCTGATCCAGTGCGACCCGAGGCGCTGTAAGGCCGAGGAGGAGTGCGCTCTGCGCTACGGGGTCCGAGGCTGCTTCGCCCGGCGCTCCCAGCACTGCGTGGCATCGGGCGGCGGCGTCTTCAGGACGTTCGACGGCGCGTCGCTGAGGCTGCCGGCCTCCTGCTCCTTCGTCTTGTCCACAAACTGCCACAAGCTGCCCGACCTCTCCTTCCAGCTCATCGCTAACTTCGACAAGTGGAGCACGCCCAACCTCACCACCATCTCTCACGTCTACCTCTACATAAATGAGGAGAACATTCTCATCTCTGGCAGCACCGTCAAGGTGAGAGGAGGCTTCTGCTCTTGTTGGTAGCCAGATTTTGGAGAACTTTCTTTTCTGCTTTGCAATTACTGCAAATTAAATGACATTAGTCCTGAAAATGACCGGTGCTACAGTGGACGTTGTGGGAAACCAGCAATTTAAACATCCTTCGTTGTGCCCCTTTTCAGCAAATTAATGAAAGTCTGACATGTTCCCATTATATGCTGAACACATGACTTTATAACTCCTGCTTTTGGTTCTGTTCTAGGCTGTTTAGTGTCTGTAGCTTTATATACCGCTAAGCTGCTGCTGGCCCCGCCCCCTTCAGGAAGAAAACTCTACGTGATTGACAGCACAAGGCAAAACAACTCATTACATGGCAGCCGAGACTAACGTGACTGAGCATGTGAAACAGGACTTTCTATTCCGTCACGATCATTGCGTTTATCGGGCAGCGTTGTGGTTTTAAAAGAGTAGTTTAGCAGTACAGTGATGGGAAATGGTTCTAAAGTGACTGCTGGCCAACATCTAGTCTCGATGGGCAGCGTTTCTGTCCCTTTGTAATGCTCATTCTTTTGTCTGACAACAGAAACAGAAAAATATGTAACTGAGAACAGCTTTGTTGGGAATTCAGCTGTGTTAAAATACAGCACATGTTAGATAAAGAGCAGGAGAGAAGCCAACAGATGTAAACCACGGCTGAGTTTAGGTCACACTGAAGCACAACAGGCGAAATAAAAACACAGTAACTCACCCAGTCCTAGTTTACTGGTTTAAAATTGGTCTTAATTTATCATATCATCTCCCAGCGCTTAACATAGTGACATGAAGGCCATACGAGTTTAAACGGAGAACCCAACAATCCAAAGTTGCCTTTGGACTCCCTCTGAGCAAGCGGTCGGCAACGGTGGCAACGGGTTCAGTCCACCATCTTGGAATGTTCCTCAGCTTTACAGTTTCCACAGAGCTATGACCTGTGGGCTTACCATCATCGCTAATGGCACCATTAGCCACATTAGCTGCACAGCTCCAGTGCTAACCTTATGGATTTTCCCATCATTGTGGTGACATTGCCATGAATCATAAAAGCAGTCCACTGGATCTTTAGTTCCTCAGATGCTGGGAGTGCAGGAAGACTCCTGCAGCCAACAGCAGAACGTTTGGTGTGTTTTATTCATGTCTGAGACATTTTACAGTTTTCAGGAGCAGCTCTGGAAATAAACTGTGACGCAGCTGCTCATTCACAAAGAGACGTACCGGTTCCTCAGCTGGTACTCAGCAGCATGTAGACTAGTCGGCTATCTGAATGTAGAGAGGTTTGAGGAATGCCAGAAGAAAACATCTTTGCATCTTAGCAGCTTCTATTTTACGCCTCCAAGTCTTATAGCATCCACAAAATACAATATGGATTTACCATGTGGGGCCTTTAAATCGTTTTAGATGAGACCATGTGTTTGTCAGTTGGTTTATCCAGATGCTTGACTTGTTCAGTTGCACCTGGAGCATCATTTAATTCCCGTATGTGTTTCTAATGCTAATTCTCGAGCAGCTAGAGCATTTAGCAGCTTAAAAACATGCATATTTTCCCCAAGGAGCTGATAAAGACCGAAGCTTATTTCACTTTTTCAGACTCAGTTCCTCTACTTGTCTATTTCACTCTGCTGTGTGTTGTTGGGTATCCTGTGAGGCGTTGTGGTCATCGAGCTCTGGAATATCATGATGGGTCGTAGTGCCGGGATTAGAATCAGGCCCAAATCAAAGCCAGGAAAAGAGTGAATAGTTGTACGGAGATTAATCAGAGGGTCAAAAACATAAACCTAATGTTGATGTCACTTTGTGTCTGCAGGACGGACAGTTTGATAACTTGTTTGGCATATTGTATAGAAAGTGAGTGTGTACATGAGCGAAACCGTAATAATGCAGCTTTAAAGCATGCAGGAGCTTTTCATAATCATACCTGCTGGTGCTGTTATTGTTGGAGTTGACGATGAGGATTTTAAAGCCCAAACCAGAGAAACAAGTAATGAAAACACTTTCCGTCTACATAACCTCATCCTTCCAATTACGCACATCGTCACAAGCTAGTTATATGAACCATAAATGGCCATTCAAAGAAACAGAAATGATTTGTTTCACATTTAGAACTGGACATCAACATCCATCCATCATCCATACAGTCCTTTATCATCTGTAGGGGGTGCTGGAGCTTCTCCCTGCCGACTTATTGGTAGGTAGTGATGTGTTTTTTAAGGACAGCTGACAGACTGGCTTCTGTGTGTGTGAACCTAATACAGTCTATTACAATAAAGCTCAGCACTTTAGAAAGACACCAAAGTCCCGAGCCTGGACGATTAGCCTCCTGGTTTCAGCTCCTCTGGCGGTGTGACCCAGGAGAAAGCTTGATTCCTGGGGCTTAGATCTCGGCCTCATTGCTGATCTAAAGGGAGAAAAGAGGGCAATTAGAAAGTTAAGTGGAGTCATACATTAAGGTCAGTGAGTAGTGTCAGTTACACAGTAATATCGAGCTAAGATTGGCTAATATTAGAGACCATAAGTTACCATTTAAACCAGACCGGCCAAGGCTGTAACTGTAGAGCTGACGGGGGCACACTGAGGGTGCTTTGTGTTGCTTATTCACTTGTAAGAGCCAGATTGTGTTGTTTCCTCTATCAAATGTCACATCGTCTTGATTTTTGTGTTTATGTGGTCGAGTTACTTCCTGTCGGCTACATGCTGTCAAAGAGCCCTTTATAAAAAACAAACATCGAATTCAAAACTCCCTTTTTTTTCCTCCCTGAATACTTGAAAAAGTTCTTGCAATCCAATTTACCAATTACCTTGGCACTAATAGCCTATTAGAGCTACTCCAGGTCTGGCCTCGGTCCACATCATTTCACAGTAAGTGCTCTCACAGAGGTAGTTAATGACTCGCTGATTGCCTTAAACTCCAGCTTCCAATGAGCCCTAATCCTGCCTGATCTGTGTGAGCCATTCACCGCGACATTTTTCCGAGCTGCTTCGAGAGCCGTCGGCATCGGTTTTAAAACACTGGAGTGTAATAGGTACGAGACATCGCTTAAGAATGCGAAATCAGCTTACGCAGATGACACTCTAATTTTCATTCCTGTCCGAGGTGACTGAGTTTAAGCTTGAAGAGCACTAATGTGTTTTAAGTCCCAGCCAGTAAAAACAGAAATCTTGTGCATAGTACGATCAGGGTGTCTTTGTTTTATCAAATACTTCCTTCCACCTCATTTCAGTGACTGAAGCTGCTCATTAAAATCCACATTTAGACAGTTAATTCCATCCATGCTACAGGACATCACTATAATGCTGTTTTTTTCATATCCATCAAGGAAAAGCAACGATTTTACAGCTATTGGACTCCAAAAATGAGAGTTTAAAGCAAATTTAACAGCTCACGGGGGGCAAAAATCAAAGAAGCACACAGGAAAAAAAACACATCCAGTTGTATTCCACTCTGGTTCTGTCCTGTCAGAGCAGGACTTGATCCTTGAGCATAGAAATGTCTGAATGTGACTCCCTGAAAATGAATTTGCTTCGTAACTGTGTCACACATGTAAAGGTCTCTGCCCCCTTGTGTCTTCCAGGTCAACGGCACGCCGGTATCGGTGCCGTTTCTAACAGGCCTGATGACACGTCTGTCCACGTCCGAAGGTTTCATTGTCATCGACACGCCGCAGGACATCCAGGTCCGCTACAACCGCTTTAACACCCTGAGCATCACAATGGGTCAGCGGCTCCACAACAAGGTGTGTGGCCTTTGTGGGAATTTCAACGGGGACCCCAGTGACGACTACATCACCTCCAGGGGCAAGCCGGCTGTCAGCGCCCTGGAGCTGGCCCAGAGCTGGAAGACCAACGGTATGCAGAACAGGTAGGTGGAGGGCAGGAGCGCAGGCACGGAGGGATTCACTGTCACTTGTGGAAGAACAGGAAAGCTCACCTAATCATAGCAGTTTGCATTGACAGCGACTGTGTCTAATGTGAAGAACCAGCTGAGACTCAACACCCAACTCTGCAGCCGTCGCCCGCAAGCTCCATTCATCAACCACATTTCCAAGCAGCTGCTTTCTGCAAAAAGAACAAACCCACTGTACACCAGCTATCCACAATAAGATATGACTACATATTTCTTTCACTAGTCGTTTTGTTATCCCAGATGGGAGACCGTTAGGGACACAAGTTAAAAAAACATCACAAGTGCAACAACAAAATCTCTATTTTAACTTTTATATAGTTCATGCAAGGTTTTTATTTCGCCATCTGTACGGAAGGAGCGTGTGGGCTGCTTGATATTTACTAAAAATTACTGGATTAATCATTAATAGGACAGAATAGAGTTTCCGTTATTAGTCCCACATGGGGACATTTGTAACGTCACAGAAGCAAAGTGACGGTAAGAAAAGCAAGAAGAACACAATTATAAATGAAATAGGCGAGGCAAATACAACAGAAGACCACAAGAATACTAAGAACACCAACTTAAGAGTATTTCCACCCAACAGATGCGTGTTCCTCATTGTTCCTGACACTGGCTGGTCCAGTGTAGATAAAGAGCTGCACATGCGCTACTTGCAGGTGGAAGTAAAGGTGGCGCTGGCAGCCTGATCTGAGAACACATCATAACATATAAACTCTGACAGCTGGATGTTTCTCCTTTAGCTGCGACGAGACCCAATACGTGGCTTTGGCTCAGTCCTGCGACAACTCGGCCGTCCTGGCTCTGCAGGGCGAAGACGCCTGCCAGAAGCTGACCCAGCTGAAGGGCTTCTTCCAGCCGTGCCACGGCCTGCTGGACCCCCGGCCCTTCTACCAGTCCTGCTACCTGGACGGCTGCTACAACCACCGCAAGGCTCAGGTCTGCGGCTCGCTGGCGGCCTACGCCGAGGCCTGCCGCTCCATGGGCACCCTCACCACCAAGTGGATCACCCAGGAGAACTGCTGTAAGAGCACCGTGAGACACCAGCCAAACCAGCACACACACACACACACACACACACACACACACACACACAAGCCACCACGGTCACATTTTAAAGCTGCATTTAGCTAAAAAGTGGCTAAAATCATCGCCCACTTTAGCTCAGATGATCCATAACGCCATCTATGAGGCCCATTAGCATCACAATGGGCATTAGTAAGGCCAAAAAATACATAAAAACATAACACAAAACATTAAAACACCTAATTTTCGTTCTTTTATATTATCATTGTCTGCTTTTATGCAAAATGTGTTGCTAGTAGTAAAAAACTCCACAGGCCGTTATCATCCAACCCTGCAATTAAAGACCAAAACAGAGCAAAAAGAGGACTGTATATTAGACTTTCTTTCCTCAGGTAACCAGAAACAGGGTTCCAAACCAGTGCTAACGCTGCTGTGTGTCTGGTACATGTATAAAACAGGCAAAGTTTACAGCTTCATGACTCAGCGTTGTGTCTGCAGCTTGTGTTTGCTGCCTGCAAGTTGCCAGAAAAATCAGTCGTTGCCAGGTTATTTTGTCAGTAAACTAAATACTGGAAATAAACTGATGTGATTAATAATTTAATTCAGGTTTGTTCAAATACATGTTTATATGTTGCTGTCTGCTGGTGTTGCCATTCTGACTTTAACAGATCTGCTTAAATGATTGGATCTCGGTGAGTTTCATTCACAACTATTACGGATTCATAATCATTTCATTCATTTGATTGTCAGGTTTCCTTTATTTGAGCTCTCAGCATCGTAGTTAAATTACATTTTATTGCATTTTCCAACCTCGAAGCACCGACTCAACCAAAGTGAGACAAGAAATGTGACTCTGGCCGGTCAGACTGTGTGTGTTTGTGTTTGACAGCTAACATTGTGTGTGGACGTGTCTTTAGCAGAATGGATCTACGACCCCTGTGCAGGAGAGATCTGCACAAACTTCACCTGTGAGCTGGAGAACGGAGGCGACCTGTGCGGCTGTCCCGAGCTGCCCACCAGCACCGGAGGTCAGAGCTTCACCCACCTCCAGCTTTAACCTCTGCTCCGTCCGCTGGGCTGAAACTGTCTCTGCAGCATTTTACAGAGAAATACTCAAGTTTTCAGCGGCTTGTGTAGCTGCAGTAAAAATAGCTTCTCTGCAGCCGTCTTGCCGTTTTAACTAATCACAAGTGCAAAATTATAACAGGCAATTTAAACCACTGAAAAATTCTCTTCTAATTTCGCTTTTTTTTTTTTTTGATATCACTAAATTAGAGCCGATATTATCAGCTGATATTGGCCTGTCACGGTTGTATATGTCGTCTGATAGGCGCCGATGTGAGGCGAAGGTTTATGTTTGAATAGAATTGAACAGAATGCGACTAAAGATGCTCAGTATAGTTTCAAAATGGCCATAATTCAGTTTGTGAAGCACCTCACTGCAAAGTTAATAAAGTTTTATGTTGTTGTTCCCTCGGTATGGCATTGGCCCCACATGTCCAGTATCAGTCGGGTATACATCTGCAGCGCCGTAATCCCTGCTTCAAATCCAACCAGGAAACTGTAACGTAAAGTGAAACCGCCGCCTCAGAAACATACAAGCGCACGTAGTAAGTGTTGAAATCTGACTCTGTCTGGCAGGCGACGACGACATCATCCAGGCGGAGGTGACCTGTAAACATGCCCTGATGGAGGTTTCCATCTCCAAATGCAAACTCTTCCAGCTGGGCTTCGAACGAGAAGACGTCCGGATCAACGACGAGCGCTGCGCCGGCATCGAGGGAGAGGACTTCATCTCCTTCCACATCAACAACACCAAGGGACACTGCGGCTCCATCGTACAGGTCAGTTTGCATTCATTCCTACGTTATGCACGTTTTAATCACGGTGTACCTTTACCCTTAAACATATCCTGTTTTATCGTCCGTTTTACTCTGAACGGGATCAAAACTTACCAAACTAATGTCATGCTGTATTCAAAAAGTTTTGAGCCTAGTGACTGAGACAATAAATGTCTGAGGAAATGATTACTGAAGTGACAAATCAAGTGAGAAGTAGGGCAATAAAACTTCTTTCTGCAGCCGGTGGAGTCGCCCCCTGCTGGCTGTTAGAAAGAATGCAGATTTAACTTCACTTTCAGAGTCAGAGGCTTCATCCATCTTTTATTTACTGTTGATGCTTCAAGCACCTCTAAAGTTCAGTGTTTCAAATGTTGTCTGCTTGTTCGGTCCCGACATCAAACAGAATTGTTAGTCGTATTATTTAGAGTTGTTTGAAGCTGTGCAGAACCTTGTTATCAAAAACTCTGCTAACATCCAGCAGCAGCAGCAGCCTTGTAGCCACAGATGGGTCAAAGAAACACTCAACTAGCTGGTGTTTGCCAAGAATTTCTTCAAACACTCTGTGGCGTTTGCATCTCTGTCTGTGTACAGAATAAACAGAAGCTTTGGTGGAATATTTTGACAAAGTCAAGCTGCCTGTTTCCCCTTTGCTTGAACCTCTTTATGCTAAGCTAAGCTAACTTTGCACAAATTTCAGCTTTTCTTTTTGTGTATTGTGTTACCGAATTACCTTAAATGTGGGCATGCTTCACACCTGTTGCTATTCTTTATGCTAAGCTAGGCTAACTTCGACTACATCAGTCGAGAGATTTCACGGTTTCACGAAGCCGACAAACAGCCATCAAAAGTGAATTATCAGAAAATATATAGATAAATCTTCGTCTCTCTGACAGTCGAACGGCACCCACATCATGTACAAGAACACTGTGTGGATAGAGAGCGTGAACAACACCGGCAACGTCATCACCAGAGACAAAACCATCAACGTGGAGTTTTCCTGCGCTTACGAGCTCGACCTGAAGATCTCGCTGGAGACTGTCCTCAAACCCATGCTCAGGTCAGACGCAGCACGCCTCTGTAGAAACCATTAACTCCACACAGGACTCGTTACTGGTGCAGTGCTGACCGTTGTCCTCCCTCCTCCAGCGTGATAAACCTCACCTTACCGACCCAGGAGGGAAACTTCATCACCAAGATGGCTCTGTACAAGAACTCCTCGTACCGCCATCCGTACAGGGAGGGCGAGGTGGTGCTCAGCACCCGGGACGTCCTCTTCGTCGGCGTCTTTGTGGAAGGAGCTGACGAAAACCAGCTCATCCTCATTGTAAATATGTGCTGGGCCACGCCGTCCCGCTACAGCAGCGACCGACTCCGATATATCATCATAGAGCGAGGGTAAGACCGAAGGACCCAAACACACACTGTAGGGCTGAGCATGCCGAACGCTGGTGCTGAACTGGAATCGTAATTCATCCTTTGCTGTTCCCTACATGCTCAACTGGTTCCCTTAAAGGTGTCTCAAGGTAAAATGAGGGGTCATTAGATGACATGGGAATGGAAAGAAAACAGAATTATTAGATGAATGAAGTCATTGGTTTTATAATAACTTGTCAAATTTAGCAATCTGCTTTGAACGGCATGTTATCTCTTTAAAAAATGACCATAACGACATAATTTATCAGAGCCGTAAAAACAGAACGAATCAGGAGAAGATGGCTTTGTGACGGTCTGGATCCTGTGTGGCGTAACGTACCACGCCGTCGTAACACTTCACCATTACATTTCTCATTTAAAAACTCCCCAAAGCAAACCACTTGCACTCTTTGACACACCGGAGAGACTGTTTTCAGTTGAACTGCAGGCTGTGTTTACACGGATCCTGTAGGAGACAAACATGGAGAGACATTTTTAAAAATGTCAGCAGCAAAACATCTACATAATGTAGAGTTTCATGTCTTCCAGTATTGATAACAGCACTTTAATATCTTTATTTTTTAATGATTTGTCGCTCTATGACTGTACTGCCTCTGGCCAACAACTACTTGGAGTTCAGAGGGTTAAACCTGCAGGACAGAACCTTTGTCTCCCCCTGCTGGCAGTGGCAGTAATTACATCAATCCCGCTGATATGTGTTTCTAAAATATGTCTCGCTACTTTGGTTTTTAGATTGTAATGTTTCCTCTGAAGTCCTAAAAACCTATCTTAAAAATGTCATGAGAGGCTTTTGAGAGTAAAAAAAAATATCTAAAGTAAATCTAAAACACAGTAAAGTTTGACGAATCCTTCCTGAATCCACTGTAAGTCGTTTAGTTTGACTATCTGGTGCCATAAACTGTCATTTTAGTGCCATAGACCTGACAGGGGCAGAGACAAACATCTATATGACAAAGCTTTGCACTGTGAGCTGTGGGATGGTCGTAAAACGTAGCGTACGTGCCAAAGACGAAACCTTTTACCCGGTGTGGGAGTGTTTATGGCACTGGGTTGTCCATATGGAGGACCGGGCTTTCAGGCACTAAAGGAAAGTGAAGCCATGAATGTTTTATTGCTTTCTTTAAATCTATTTTTGCAGTTTTTAATATCTATATATAAACGGTAAGTGAGTCACTGTTTGAGTGACCCAGAGCATCACTGGAACTATGAAACGCATTTAGAGTGACAAAATCTAACATTTAATCTCTGATTTTTTTTACTTCTACGTCATCAGTAGATGTCACTGCGTCAAACAGACACTCTCTTCTTTTCGTATTATACGCAGAGTACATTTTGTGACTAAAATAGACATTTAAACTGAAGAAATATGAGCGTAGCACCGCTCACAAGACACATCATGGCTTTGTTTCTATTTCTGAGAAGCCTGACATACTTTTATATGTGGCCTCCTGTTGTGAGACATGTTAATCATGAGAGTTAAAACAGAGCAAAACAGCAAAGAAGTTCAAGTAAACCACTGTATCTGGAGGTATTATTTGACTGCATTTTAATAGCACTGATTAATAGTAGGTCAAAAAAAGCCAAACTGCTGTATTTTTAATGATATACCTGAAAGTAGCAGCACCTGCTTTCTGCTAAATGAAGAGAAGCTGGTGACTGACGGGACGTCCAAAAGCCTCCTGTAACCACAGTCTGGTCCTCAGGTGCCCAAACATCAAGGACAACACCATCGGCATGGCGGAGAACGGCGTCTCGCTCACCTGTCGCTTCCACGTCACCGTCTTCAAGTTCATCGGGGATTACGACGAGGTCCACCTGCACTGCGACGTCTCGCTGTGCGACTCCGAAACGAACGCCTGCAAAGTGGTGAGACGTCGAGGAAAAAACCTTCAGACTGATAGAAAGCGCTCTGCTGTGTATTGATGTGTTAATGTTCTGTACGTCCAGAACTGTCCACACAAGAGGAGGATGTACTCGGAGGACGGCGACCACAAAGAGCACATACTGTCTGTGGGGCCGATAAGACGGAGAGGTGAGCCCAGTCTCCAGCTCGTTTCAGGACTTCACTTCCTCCTGGTTTGTTGTTTCCACTGTGGTTAACGCATGGAACAGGCAGGAAGAGGTTCCAGGACAAACAAGTCACCAGAAATAATACGAAATGATCCGAAATGTGTCAAAACAACTCGATCTGTCTGATTAATCAACCCGCTGGCAGGTTTAAAAGCACCTTGTCTTCAAAATATCACCAAAATGACGCCGTTTATCAGAACCAGAAACTGTAAAAGTAGAAAAAATACCAGAATCCAAGCGGTTATGTGTGAACTGGATTGAACTGCAGGCTGTGTTTACCAGTTGATCATCTTTTATCTGTTTATCTGTTGCATGTAGAGGGAGTACTGGTAACCCTTATGGACACATGGAAAAATGTTTTATGTGATGATTCCAAGATTTTTCCATTTTTACAAGATGAACACTCAAAGAAATCCCACTTTCGTTTTTTCCTCCCTTTTTTTTTTATGACTTATGGCATTCTAGCTGTGTAATACTTCACAGAAGACACCACTGAGCTCTTTCTACTTCTAGCCATGGCTGTCAGGTTTCTGAACAAGTGCAGGACTTTAGATTAAACATAACAGGAGCAAGAACATGTCCAGGAACTGTCGGAAAGTCCTCAAGAACCCGACATCCACCGGGCATGAATAATCCCATCCAGAAACTTTTCTGACCTCTGATGTCTCCTCAGAGTCCGACTGGTGCGAGGACAACAACGGAGGCTGTGAGCAAATCTGCACCAGTAAAGGCACTGGGCCCATCTGCAGCTGCGTGACTGGGATGCTGCAACGAGATGGAAAAAGCTGCCGGAGTGAGAACCACACGCACATAAACACTGATTATACACATGCTGCACGAGTGGTTTGAAGGGTGTTTCAGTGGAATCCAGAGCAGAAGACCAGCCTTCCAGACTCCTTTGGTTCTGTCAGGCTGGTTTAGAAAAGCTGGAGCACGTTTTCTCATTTGAGCACTTTAAATAAACCTGATGTTGTTTTAATCATTGTCTGTGTGCTAGAAGTGAAAGTGCAGCATCGTAAACTAATTAAGAAATAAACAGCGTCCACAAAAAAATATCTCTTTATGGAAGTATTATGAGGCTTTACAGTCAGTTTGAGGAATATTAAAGCTGGATTTTAACCACAGTGAATAACCCGACTGATAGAGGATGTGGGTTCCTGGAAGTGCATCCTTCCAGCTGCTCTGAGACGAGCTGCAGATCTCATCATTTTGACATATTCTTGGTAAAAACCAGCAATGCAGGTGGACAGCTGATGCAGGTTTGCACGTCATGCTAACACTGTGATCGTCAACAATGTGCTTTAAAACGCTGGTGGTGCCGTCATTCTGCAACCACTTCGGTTTGATCCATAAACATTTCATCCTTCATGCACATATTGCTTGTTTACCATGTGCTGCTGTGTGCGTGAATTCTTGCCATCGCCTCGTTTTTACGCTCTACAGCTCGTCTTATGAAACAGGCCTCTGCAGGCCGAGCGTCTCCGTTTGTTGGCTAAACAGTATCTGATGCACGACGGCGACTTTACGAACAAGAACCCGCCACCTGCGTCATCACTCGGGACCTGGGTGGCGAACTCGACTTTGATAGGGATGTGATAAACAAATTAGCTAAACAGCCTTTGCGGTTTCCATCAGTGTCGTGTTTGTGCTGCTTCTTGGCCTCCTGCTGCAGCGCTGGCTTTGTAAGGAGAGCCAGATGATGTAATGAGAGCCTGGAGCAGCGTGAACACCGTGTTTACTGGGTTACAATGACGGCTGATGACTAGCAGTGAAGTTAGCATATTTTCTCTATTTGCTGTCACTGAAAAGTGGATTAAACGAATGACACAAGCAGATCCGTCTCTTCTGGGGGGTTGTTAGCGTTAAAAGAAAAGGATTCATCATCACCACGACACAGAGTTAATTCATGTTAGTCAGTCAATGAATCATGCTGCAGCTTTGACAAACTTAATAAAAGTCCCAGTGAGTGACCTGACTTACATTACCTGCATACACTGTGTGTTACTGAAGGTTTTATACATGAGTAATTACATGTGAATTCAAAATTATAAGCAATATTGCAAAAGTAAAGACTGAGAAACAAATGAAGAATCTTTTTTTTGTTGTTTTCTTGAGATAATATCAGTCAAACTGAAGTTTGGGTTAGGGGATGTGACTCAGTAGAAATGAAAAAAAGTAGAGATAACTTGAGTTTGATTGACGTTGTCTCAGGTAGACGATGGAAGAGTTGGTTTCCTGAAGGTTTGTGAAGACGAAGTTATCTGTTTTTGCAAATGAGCTCTTCAAATGCATTCACTCGTGCATAGAAATGAACAAAACTGTAATAAAAATTACATTTTCTTCTGCCTTGTTTTTAACTTGTCTTCTGCTTTTTTTTTAAAAAGTACTTTTTAAGCTATTTTATTGTGTTTTTCTCACCACCTGTGTGCATGTTAAAGAAGCACCATTTATAGCTGAAATACACCACAGCTAGGTTTGGATAAAATAAAAAAATTAAATTAAAAAATCTGATAAAGGAGCAATCGTGTCTGAAACTGTAAAAAAAAAAAAAAAAGGTAAAACCTGTAAACATACAACTGTGCAGTCGCTTGCAGGACTTTTTAATTTAAATATAGTTTGCATTCAGAATTTATTAGTTCTGTCTTCAAATGTTTAATTTAAAAATGTAGTTTATGTGTTTATTTGAGCAAAAATAAAAGAAAAAAATAAGAAAATTGATAAAGTAGAAACACAAACTGCAGCTTAAGAGTCGTATTGGTGAAAATATTTTTGCAATAAAAACATCCGTACAGAGACATGATAATAAAAAATGAAAGAATAATGCAACTGAACATAAAAAGCTATTCAGAAAAATCAAAAAGGAAATTATTTTGTCTTTCCTTCTGTCCTCAGCGGTGAGCTCCAGCTGCAGCCTCACTCCAGCGGTTCCTCTGCTGAGCGTCGCCGCCGTCGTCTCCTGGTTCCTGGCTCGTGCTCACGTTCTCCTCGTCTCCTAACACCCTGCGAGCTGAAGGACGGCGACGCGTGACTAAACAAAAAAAAAAAGACTTGAAGATGCACAAAGTATCGGCGTTGATTAGCCAGTAGATCAGCTGCGTTCCAGGCAGAGAATCGACACAATACACTGTACATTGACAAATTTCTGAACCCAGATATCACTGATACAGCTGAAGGTAAGTCAGCTCTCTAGACGTGAGGACGGTCGGCCGTGTTTCACCACTTTGTGTCACCATTCACCTCCATCTCACTGTGACTGTCACTCATTTAAAGACACTATTTGTAGAGTTTCTCTCTTTTTCTACATGATTCTGGTGCGTTTTCTGACTGTATTACTGACTCCACCAGCAGATGGCGCCACACTGAAGGTAAACCACTAATGATGATTGATGAATCCTTGTAATTAACATAATTGCAAGGAATCAGGGTGACAATCAGTATGATCAGAGGCTGCTGAATTTACAGCTTCTGCCCTCATTGACTGATCAACTGTGGGATCTCAAAATTAGAGGACGCCTCGAGTAAACTCATGAAGCAAACTAATCTTTTTTCACTAGCAGTTTCATAGTTAGCTCCTCCATCGTTAGGATTTCATTCATTGTATGTGTTGCTAAAGTTGTTGGATGAAAGCTTGAGGAAACATAAACAGTACATATGATCCGAGGTGCTGTGCTTATTAAGTAGAAGGAAACTGGACTGGTTTTTATTTTGGTTCTTGAAGTCATTTAACATTCATCTAAGAAGCTTCATCGGGTCTCAGTGACTGGTGGAGAGTCCTGCATGTTCATTTCAGGCTTTCTGTGGGTTCACCACAAACTTGTCAACAACCTAAAACTCAGTTGAATCGTTACCGACCCAAACGGCGGTGAATCTGCTCGGTGGAGGGATGTCGGGACCGTAGCTTAGCATAGACGGCTTCTCTGGTTCAAACTATTCGGCTTCTCTGTCCAGATGTGGACATTCTGGACATCCTCAAAGGAGCGTCCCTGTTCCTTCAGATTGCTAAGTCTTGCCTTTAGGAGCTGGATCTCCTGCGTCTCCCCTCTGTACAGGGCTGTGAAGTCCTCGCTGCATCCGACTGCTCAGCTTTAGGCTCAGCTTTGGGTTTTTCCTGAACATGAACCAGTTTTGGTCTCAGAGTGATGCTGGGTCTGAGGTGTACGTGGATGTTGGACAAACACTACATTTCTTAAGACTCCAGCTACATCTCGTCTCTCCTGATCTTCTTTTTTTCTTCCCTGTTCAGTATTGTGCTGTTTCGTTGTGACAGTCTGGTGCTTTACATTTCTGATGACCCCCCTCAGCTCATGTATGAAAACCAAAGAGCAGGTGTTGGTTTGTGTGCAGGTTTCTGGTAAACCTCGCTGTTCTGGCTTCCAGGAACCAAAGACAAGACCAGTTGCCTCCTATTTAAGATTTTATGAACCAAACAGTTGATTGATTCGTTCAGGAAGTCAATCAGCAGATCAAGTGATGATGAAAATAATTACGCTCCAACGCAGCAAACCTTTACATATCCTCCACTCAGGATGTGCAGTCCATCCCTGTGGACACTATCCGAGCGTCCTCACTAGCTTGCCATGATATTGTTGGTATGACAATCCGTATACTGCTGGATTCAACTCGTGGAGGAGCTTGTAAACACCAGTGCTGATTGGCTGACCCTGCCAGTCAACGTCTTGCACGTAATCATGGTGCTTGGATCTCCCGGTCCGATGCTTTATGGACTCTCCTTATCATTTTGTCGTGCAGAAGAAAGGCTTCTATGTAAAGTTGTGACAGTCAGCTTGAGAACGCAGGAAAAGGTGAAGCTACTCTATCTGACATGCGAACATAAATTTTCTTTAGAACGTGGCGAAACTGAACGGATTGCGTCCGATCGCGATACAAGCTCGAGCGCCTCCAGATGAGTGTCAGATGGTGCAACATGTGCTTTTCTTTATCTAGATAAGAAGCCCAGATCCCATGTTAATACCACGTGAAGACCGGCAGAGTGTAAACACACAGCCTCCTTCCTGTCTGTTGCACATGTGATCTGCTGGCTAGCTTTAACCAGAGCGTAGCTGATATATTAACTTCATATTCGACCTCCAGGCCAACTGCTGTATGTGCAGTGTTCGTCATTCTCAACCAACAAAATCAGTTTAGAAAAAAAAAGGTTGTGGGTTATGTTGAGGAGAAAACTGTCCCCGAAGGGAGAAATCAAATGAATGAAGTATTTATGTGTGAGGAGGGCACCTTGAGAAATGAATATTATATTTTTAGATGTCACCCAGGATGTGTTGTGGCTCTAAATATGCCATTAAAATACTTCATTTCACTCATTTCTGTCTGACTCAGCTGTAGTCCTCTCACATCACTGCATGTGTTTCTAACAATCCTTCCATTAATACTCTCTCTGAGAACGGCTGACAGTCCGTCACTTTCAATTTGGCACCTTAAGCGTTATAAATGTCACCACGCATCTTATGCAAGCCTTCAGCGTTCTTACCGAAGCCAGTTGAAATGTTGGTTTAGTTCTACAGTAAGTAGCAGCTTTTCATAGGTAGTCTGGTTTTGCTACCGTCTGTGTACAAATGTACAGTCCTTGTCAGTTTGGTGGTTTATGTCGTGACTTTTTTTTTTTTTTTTTTTAAATCAGTATCAGTTTTTTAATGTTTAAAACATGACCAAAAGATGCTGTATTCTTTGAGAGCAGCACCACCTTCCATAAATAAATGAAGAAGTTCTCAAAGCCAGTGTGAGTCGAGTTCATTTGATGCAGAGCGTTCAGCCGGGCCTGCTAATGGTACCTCATCATCACCACGACACAGGTTTTATCTCCTACCCTGTGTGAGCCCTCCAGACCAAAGTCAAATCCGGTGGGAGTTGGACTCTAATTAGTCTAATTATTTGTGATATTCATGGACGAAATCTCAAGACGTCACCAGACTGAGGATGGCGTCCAGTTTGGGAACCTCACAGTTGCGGATTAGCCTTTTGCAGATGATGCAGTTCTTCTGGCTTCATCAAACTGTGACCTTCATTTCAGCCAAGTGTGAAGCAGCGAGGATGAGAATCAGTTGGAAACCAGAGAACCGTTGCTTCTGTAAATGCTAAATGCTCTGCACTTAGAAAACTTTTATCCAAAGCGCTTTGCAATCTGTTCCTCATTCACCCATTCACACACCAACCAGCTGCCATGCAAGGTGCTGCCTGCCATTAGGACCAACTTCGGGTTCGGTGTCTTGCCCAAGGACACTTCAGCTGTGCGGGGAATCGAACCCAACCTTGGAGGACAGCCCACTCTACCACCTGAGTGTTTGGGGTGAGCTGTTGTCCCAACCAAAGAAGTTCAAGATTCTGGGAATCTATTTACGTGTAACAGGAAAATGCAACCTGAGATGGACGGATGCATTGGAGCAACGTCAGCAGTAATGTGGGCGTTGAAACAAACCATCATGGTGGAGACGGAGGTCAACCAGAAGACAAAGATCTTGATTTAAGACAAAGGGTGTCTGTTGAATGAGGCTGGTGTGTGTAGGAAACGGACAAAGCATGGCCAAGCGTTTCAAACAGACTCCCATACGCTACCTAAATTGCAAAAATGCATTAATTAGCAGGATTTCTGTGCTAGATCTTCATTGGACAAAAAGAAGAAGCTAATCCTAAATAAGGAATGACTGTAACTCTGCAACCAACCAACATGCGCTGCTTACCAGAAACACAAAAGGGCCGTTTTCATTGACCTACAGAAAAAACAAATCTAGATATTATTCCCCCTAAAAGGATTTACAGACGTGGGTAACATCACTTCTACATCCTACAATATGAATGCTTAAAGCCTGCCAAGGACTAAAACCACGTCCTCCAACACCCCTCAGCTTACAGGTGGCACATGCAGAATAAGCTGCAGTTTCAATGAAGGAATTCACAAAATAGCACTTTTGTAGATGATATTAAAAACATTAATTATAGATCATCACTAATTACCTCTGGACCCTCTCCAGTACAACATATAAATACAGTCAGAATCCATCTGTTCATATATGAACACAACAAAAAGGTCACAGTGGTGAACACACCTGGTCATGTGTGTGCATGTCGTAGATTTTTGGGGGGATTTCTATATTGCAAAGTTATTCTACATATTCACGCTGTAAGTCGAACGTTTTTTGGGAACGTCACTTTGGCCTCAAGCTTTAAACATTCAACCGTCTGACATTCAACCCATGTGTGTAAACAATTTCTGATTTTCTGTAAGATGTTTCCTCCTGGGCGCCTGCCTGTGGAGATGTTCTGGACAGGTTCGACTGGGAGAGGAACCCAGGGGTAGACCCAGAATTGACTGGAAGGATAACTCATCTGGCCTGGGAACGACTCCCCCAGGATGGGATGGTTGGTAAAAAAAAGGAATGAGGAATGTTTTGCTCGACTCTGAATTAGCAAAAGAACACGGATGAAGCGGTTTAAACCCCGAACACTCAAAATGGACCCAAACATCCATCCTGCCGTCGTGTTTCAGTATCTGACGGGATTTAAACCACAAAGCTGTTTCTTAGCAACGTGGCG
>NW_007577852.1:241086-271784 GCF_000690725.1 Stegastes partitus | reverse complement strand
CCCAAACATCCATCCTGCCGTCGTGTTTCAGTATCTGACGGGATTTAAACCACAAAGCTGTTTCTTAGCAACGTGGCGCCAATAAAACCACCTGCCTCATCCGGTCCACGCCTTGTGACTGCATTCACTTACGTGGAACTCGCAGAAGCAGAATTCTTTTCACGCCTTTCAGTGGATTTCTGCTCGCTGTCATCATCCGTCAGCCATCAGTGGCCCGTCACCACAGCCGATGGTTCATCAAATCACAGGAGGAAGAAAACAGGTTGGGCTGCGCTGCTCAGATAAGATTAAATACAAACTGGCTCACAATATTATGCAACTCATTAGTTAGCCTAATTAGTCACAATGACACAGAGGGTGAGAAAACACACAGCAGCAGGTCAGTGATCACCGGTTACGAAACACTAAGACACCGTAAACAAGAGTTTGACCTGAGACGCTGTAGAAACAAGAACCCTGGATTGACCCAATTTGTGTTTTTGTTGTTAAAAAAATAACCCAAAATGCAACTATGAACACTGACCAGCCACAACATTAAAACCACAGACAGCTGAAGTGAACAATAAGGATGTTCTCGTTACAGCGCCACCTGTCAGGAGATGGGATGCATCAGGAAGCAGTCGGTTCTTGAAGCTGATGTGTTGAAATCAGGAGAAAATGGCAAGTGTGAGGAGAGCAGGGAAGCTGGTGGAGGCAGTTTGGTGCTCTGGGAAACCTTGAGTCTGGTGTTGATGTGGATGTTCCTTCAACCTGAACATGGCTCCAGACCCTGTGCTCCCTGACGGCCTCTTTCAGCAGGACAAGGCTCCCTGTTCAGGAGATTCCCAAACTCTCAGATCTCTGAGCATGTGTGGGAGGTGCTGCAAAAACAAGTCTGATCCAAAGAGGCTCCATCTGACAACTTCCAGGACTCGAGGGATGTGCTGCTCTCGTCTAGGTGCCTGAAACGATCGGACGCCTTTAAAGGAATGGAATTGCTTTTCATATTTCCCATTAGACACAATCAAGCTGTCGAATTGGTTGCATTTTACAACACGGGAAACACAAAGTCTACAAAAGCACATCATCCCTGTTCAGACCTTCCGTTGTTTTCATGGCGACTAAACGTGTTTCTGATAAAGCACCTCGGTGACCTTTATTAAACTGCACCTCGTAATGCTTCATTTTTAACACGACACGAGTCGGAACCGACAGGCAGACAGAAGACTGTCTTGCAAACACTGCACGCTGACTGTGTATCTGTTAGAATGAAGCGCTGAGGATGTAAAAGTGAGACTTTAACAGATCAGCGAAGGCAGTGATGGTACAAATCCTGCCTGAAAACAGCTTATAGTGTCTTAAATCAGCCTGTAAAGCAGTTCATAACTACATCTCCTCCTGACTTCCACCCAAAAGCTCCACACAACACAATGAATATAAACCTTTGTCCTCAGTTGCAATTTCAATATCAAGAGTTCGCAGCAACAAACTGATTTCATTAAAGACAAAGAAATTCCAGCGCAGCCAAAATAGCAACAACAACAACGGAGCTGATATGAATCTGAAGGCGTTCCAGCAAAACCTGAGGAGCTGCCAAAGGCCTTCCACTCGCTCTGCGCTGCTGCAGCACAACACGAGCTCTGTGATGTAAGAGTCTAAGTAAAGCAAAAGGTACGCCTGAGGTGAAAAACATGTAGATGCAGCTGCTCACTGCGAGGTTTTCTAACACGGTTCAGCCTAACAAGCCTCGTAAATCTGGTGCTGCTGATCGCATCTCGTCAGAAACCGCAGATTGCAGCAGACGAAGACCAGCGTCGGGGTCGTTACTCATAAAATGCAGCGTACATGACTTCACTTATATACGCCCTGTTTAAAGTGATTCTTTATCATCATCAAGTCATGTAAAGTCACTGTTGTTCATAAAGCGCGTTTCAGCTGCGTCACCAAAGTGCTTCCAAAAGGTTTAAATAATAAGGTTTTATATATAACACAAATTGGCCTGACTAATTCAAATATTAAGGTTGATATAAAAGCCGAAGATCCCCGGCTGTGAACACGACATCTGCCTCGACCGGTCGGGCTGACGGCTTCTGCATTACTCTGCTCATCGCCTCAGAAGCACTGTCACAAGTTAGCAACGTGTCGTTAAACCCAAATATCAGCACAAATCCCTCTCCTTACGCAACGTTTTGTTTTTATTCATGCTCTTATTTAACTCTAAACTCACAAACCTACTTACAGGTCTGAAGGGCACCAAATGGTCTCATTAGTTTCCTTTCTGTCAGAAAAATGAACCTTAAAATTGGGATATTTTATCCAAATCACTGTCCAATTTTTTAAAAAAAGGTTTGTACTCAAAAAACAACTGAATCTTCTCAACACAACACAGAACTCAGGATATTGTGACTGAACTGCACACAGAGACGCAGGGACAGAAAAATATGTTTACTGCCACCGTTTTTACCCCCAGTAGCGGCAACAACCGCGATCACTTCAAAAAATGTCATTGATTCCACGATTTGTCGATTTTTACTAAAATAAATAACACCGGGTTACAAAAAAGATGCTTTTTTGAAGGTGTCTTGGATTTTTTAAACTGATTTAGGACATTTTTGCGACGCTGAATCCAAACACGATCTGCTTTTCTGTATCAGGTCAAGCTTTTATGACAACTCGATTAAAAAAAAAACAATTTTGCCACTAAATCGCTCACATTTTTTGACATTAGCGATTTATTTGTTTTAGAATTTCTCACATGAAATCGGATCTCAGAGGAAAACTTTCATTTTCTAATCCTTTTCATGAGCTAAATGATCCACAAGTTGATGTAAACGTTTGTAAATACAAGCAAATTGCATGTTTCATCAAATCTAAATTTTTGACCTCATTGAGCAAAACCAGTGTGATGTTTGGATTCAGCTCAAAAAACTTTGACACCAAAATGGGTGCAGACCAGTGTAATCGAAGACATTTTTTTTTTCTGTTTTTCTGATTTATGGCATTACAGCTGCACGGACAGCGTTTCTGAGCTCTCTCTACTTCTAGTCATGCTTGTGTCGTCTCCATAGAGGTCTTTATAATGAGCAAACAGTGAAGTAAAATATGAAAGGAGCAAAAAACACGCCCAGAAACCGCTCAGAGTTTAAAGGATTAATAAAGTATTAGCATAACGCCAAGAGACAAATGGTGAAAACCAGCCTAAAGACCGAGTTAAGGTGGATCCATCAGTGGGCTTTACGGCTTCAAAATGAAAGTGAGTACACGTCGCTGTAATTGATTGGTAACTGGACAAGAGTAGAACCAAAGTGGCGCTCCATAAAACTCATCGCCTTGGTGACAAAACCTAAATACCAGACGATAAAATAAAAAATCACAGCTCGATAAGGGATGAAGTCAGGGTGCCAGCCAGAGGAGGTGGATCTTCAGCTGCAGCTTTGAAGTGTTCAAAGTCTGCGCACTTCTGTAATATTCCAACAATGGCGTGATTACAGCGATGTGTTACGTCCACAGACCGACTCGCTTAAAGTGCCTGCAGAGGGCATTTGTGAAGCAGTAAACACTCACAGCCGATAAGGCTCCACTGATAAACCTGTCAGATATCTAAGCTACATTCAGCAGGTTTTAATGCTGCACCGTCGCTTTAGAGAAGCAGAAAATGTCCCTGGACAACAGTTCCAGTCGTATTCTGGGAAAATGTAGGACATCCAGGCAGCTTAAATGGCATTCACATGTGCTGTGTTGACATGTTGGTACTGAAAACACAGTCGGAGTGGTTCAGAGGCCTCGTTTCCCCCGTCCTGTATCTATGGTTACGTAAGTTTGTAGGTGTGTGTATTTATGGGTGTGTGTGTAGGTACAGTATGTGTCTGAATCACTGCATTATCTGTTGTCACACAAACTAAATGTTTCGCTGCATTTCAAATCGGTCTTGTTACAGATTCAGAAAAGCATCAAATCATCAGTTAAACACGTCACACCTCAATGTTTCTCTACACTGGCATCGCTAACATAATCAGATGTGTTATTAATGCAATAATTGTCATATAAATATTACTTTTAAACTTAGACTGTCCTTCATGGCTTTTAAAAAATGCTGTGCATCCACTCCGTCTTTCATCATGCTGGTATTTGGGTGTCAGTGAATCACTGCTCTTTGTAAAAGTGACTCAGTGTAAAGTTTAGGTAATTACAGAGTTTATATAAAAGGAGGTTTGTTTGAGCGTGAGCACCGCCGAAGGTATTTCCCTCCTTGACATGCATTCGTGCAGGTTTGCGGGCCTCGCCTCAGGGCGGAGGAGCAAAGTGGAAGTGGATCATGTTTGCATAAAGGACTGGCTTTGTTTTCTAGTAAGGTGTGTTTTTTTTGTTTGTTGTTTCCAGGTTATTTGGGAGAGTGCTTTCTCAGTGGTTTCCTTTAATGCAGAAAGTGTCAGCAGCCTCAAACCTGTGTGTCCTCGAGTTAATGAGTTATTGGGGCAGGCATGTACTCTGTTTTCTTACATAAGGCAACATTCAGGCGATTGTTAACTACACGTCTTATCGCGGTGCACAGTTCACGGCTGTAATCTTGATCTCATTCAGTTTCTTTTCACACTGCGGCCTCTACACTGTGACCCTCATTGACCTGTTACACGCTCGGCCTTGAAATGGTAAATCTATGCTCGCTGTATGGTTACTGCTGATGCACATTTTAGGCAGTTTTCTTAACAAGTAGGCGACTGTGTTAACAATCAGTAGTTCAGTTGATTCTTAAATAAAATCCATTTTGTTGGTAGCGTTTGTGATTCGATTCTAGTCCTGAATGTTCGCGGCTCTCAGTTCTTGCATCTGCATGTTTGGTTTGTGTAAGTTTCGTCATCTACCTGAGTCCAGAAGAGTCAAATCGGAGAGCGAACGTCTGTGAGCAGTAGAGCTCACAGCCAGTTTATGACCGACTGCACAAGTCCTCCAAGTGGACTCCAGCATAATAACAGAAACTACACATGGCGTCCAAAGGGAGTACAATCGAGCTTGACGCTGGGTTTTAGTCCCTTGCAGACAAGCAGGACGGATGTTTTCAGACCAGTGTTATACTTTCTCCAAGAGTTCGACTGACGGAGCTCCTCTGTGGTGTGCATCGTCACAGGCACCGTATTACTACGCACTTATGGAGCAGAATCCTCTGAGACGACTCTGAATGCAGTAGAAAGTAGCACAATAACAGCAATAACAACGAGGCATCCGTGGTGTCTATGTGCACGTCGGTGAAGGAGTTATTAAGGCCCGGTTTGTGCTCCCTGGTGGACGCATCCGGACAAATGATGTTGTTCTTAAACCAGTGTTTCACTTTCTGTGTCTGAATTTAGTCATCTGTCCAAGTTCCTGCGGACCTCTCTGCTGACATTCGTGTGTCCGTGCAGCGACTGACTTTTAGTAAAACAAAGACACCAGCCGACTGCACGTTTCTGGGAAGAATCGTCCAAGTGGACAAGAAGGTAACAACAACGACGCCTCCATGGTGTCCACAGCTGTCTGCAAGGGAGAACATTCAAGGCTTCATACTGCTTTGTTGTCCTTCCAGTCACCTTGGAGGTTCGTTCCACACATGCACAGTGAAGCCACATATTCCTCACAGGTGTACCACTGACCCGGCACACCAGGCTCTGTGCAGACGTCCTCGTTACCCTCCGGTCTGCTGAAGCTGAATGGACGTCAGCTCAGAGCCTCGTGCACACCCTTGACCGGATGCAACACTACAGGCCAGTGCCGCATCAGGTGACGAACATTTTGCCATCACTCCCGCTCACCCCCCAGCCTGTGTTGGCCTTGGAAGAACCCACTTTAGCGTTAGCATTAGCCTCAGTTACTCCACCTCAAAATGTCTGTATTCTACTCCCTTATAGATGTGCACACAGACACCATGGATGTTTGGTAGACCATGCTACTCTCTGGTAGTGCAGTCCTCTTGTCGATCACACATTCTGCTTACGTACACCGTTACCGAACACGCACATGACTGTCTCTGTAGACTTTTGTGTTGCATGCAGACTTTCATAGAGGCGTCCACACAGACTACCACACGAGGATTTGAAGTAGTGGAGCATGACTACAGCTGAGGAGGCTGAAGTTTTAAGGTCGTGGTTGCAGGACTGCGTTTCTAGAACCCTTGTTTTTCACGTCAGTACCACCTCCTGAGTTGAATAACTGAGGAAGCACTATGAGCCCCCAACACTCCCAGAGATGCAGCCTTAAAAGTTCAGCCTCGTCTACTGCAGATCTGTAATGCTGACTTTGTGAAGTCATGGAGTTTAGGTCGCTTTAGCAGAGCCTTGCATCCTGTGAGATGCATAAAGTCGAACGCCATCCTTGCATTTAGTGGCGGCATCAGGCGTTACATCAAATCTACGACACACTGTCTTCTGGCTGCTCTGTTTTCAACCAAATTAATGATCATCAGTTAATAATTCTTTAAAATATCTTTCATACGGATAGACGATGAAACCTAAAGGCTTTGGCGATGCCCTGACTTCCACTAGTAATGCCACCAGGGGGGTCGATATTTAAATTCTTCAAGGAAATGCCAAAATTCATGTTACCCTCCCTGCAGTGAAAGTGTTATTATGTGGGAACTGTAAGAACTCGAGTAATCCTACGTCTTCCTAGCAGGTCAAAATTACAACGTCTGGAACACTTAGTTCATCCTGAGCTGTCCTTTGTGGGGTATTTTTCTGGTTTTCTTCAAATGTTAGCGCAGCAACGGTAAACATAACATACATGAAACATCAGTACATTAGTCAGCGTCAGCACTACAAGAAGGATCCCGACATAGTTCTCTTTCAAAGACAGGTTAGCTCGGCCCTGCTGCTACCAACTGTTTGCATAGCTGAAGAGAAGAGAGATTTATCAAGCCCTGAACAATCGGTAACCTGTTTGGTCTTTTAAACTAGTTGCGTTGTATAATCGGAACACATAACACCCAAAAACTGTGCCCAGTGACCGCAGGTGTTGCAAAAGTATATGACAGATAATCCTCTCCACCTCCACCCACATGAAGTGCCACTAAATGAGTTCATTCTGACACAATAAACCTGCAATCTGACCTGAATAAAAAAAAAAAGAGTCTCTCCTGTTAAAGCTGCAGAGATGGTTGATGGCTTGATGGAAGAGTGAGCAGATCACATTCTTCTTCTGAGCATGTGGGTGGCTAATTATGGGCTTTCCTCACACGGTGCTGGGTTTGCTAGAACATGAGTATTGTTTGAGGTATTACTTCACTGACGCACTTTATGTACAATAATTGTTTCCATGGTGTGGCGGTTTGATGGGAGCGAACGGCTAAACGCTGTGATTTATCAGTCAGTCAATGAGATTTGTTGGAATTATTCTTGATCTCCAGAAGACGGATCCTAACATTGGTAACCTGTGCCTTTTTTTATCCATCACACACAAAATGTGATCGATGAACTGCGTCTAGACCAGCAGGTCGGTCACTTCATCCAACAAACTCGACTATTTATTACTGTGTGCTTTATTAAAAACCCATTGTCACGTCTCCATGTACAATGTTGTCCCACACATAGGTGTCAAATCTGATTCATCAGCTGATTCTGATGTGATATGATTGAGAACGCTAGACTTTGCTCTGTGGTTTTATATTTCTCTCGGTTACAGCCACACAATCAAAGTGAAGGTATAAGGTTGAAGGACCTGTGGAGGTTTACGAGGCAGCTATCGAGCCTCTTATCAGCCTCAGAGCTGTTTCTGTGTCAAATCACAACCACAGTCTAAAGATCAAAATCAAGGTCAGCGCGACTCTCTGCTCGCAGCAGCGTTTGGGGAGTAAAGCTGATGAAGGCCTCAGTTTTCAGTGGTCCGTTTTCTATCCACCAGAATCCTTCAGAACCAGTTTTATCGGTTCTTCTCTGTGGCAGCGAAAACAGCGAACCTGCACCTCGGTGTGAAAGTGTTGAAGAATTATTGTGAATTAAACAACGGTGACTGTGAGCAGAAGAAGCTTTATCTCTGTTTTGTACTTAAACCTGCAAAGTATTCTTAAAAGTCTTAAAAACACATCAGCTGAAGGGCTTTCTGTGCTGTTTCTGTTTTATCAGCGCTGATATGCTGACTGGAGGTGTGAACAAACTCAAACCTTGCACTTTGCAGAAGGTCCATACAGAAGCTGGGCTGATGCTAGATAGTGTAATACATACATATATATATATTTTTGCTGGAAACATCTCAACACATTCAAATGTTAGGCATTAAACCACCTGAAGCCATCGTCCTTACAGCCGTAGAAATAGAATAGAAACCACTGTTGAGGAATAGCTACGAGTCACACACCCACGTTTTTAGTTAAATAGAAGTACTTAAGTAAAACATAATTAAAATACCAAAACCTAAACGTGTCAGAATGCCCATTTTGAAAATAACATAAAGCAGAACTAGTTGTTTGCTGATCACATTTTGCATTCAGTCAATCTGGATGTGTAAATAAGTACGACTGTAGTGCCGGAAGACAGTCCAACACTTTGTCTGAAACGGAGTCAAGTGAAAGCTTCTGGAGCGTAATATGGAAGTACCTTCAACCGTCCTTCACTCTGAGGAACTTTTGCAAAACTTGTAGGAAGAAAAGCTGAAACATCAGACACTGATGATGATATTGTTTTCCAGCACAATAACAAGTTTTTATTACGTTTGAGGATCATTGCCACCATAAATCTGAATATCCTGTTTGTTCTACTTTTCTGTTTTACTGCTTGTACAGTCGTGACTCGATAATCCGACACTAAATGTAAAACCTGCTTTTATGTCGGATTGTCAAGACGGAGGTCCAGATACGAGGAGGGCTTGATGCTGGAAGGCTCATTAGTTGTTCATATTTATTGTCTATAGTTGTTATAATAACCAGTGTATTGTTGGAACACTACACATCGCTGGATTTCACGACTAACTGACCGGTGCACTGGTGCACGTTATGGACACTTCCATCCCGGGGCAGCGCTCTGACGGGGTGGAAGTGTCCAGAACACACAGGCAGTACTTGGCTGCTGATGCTAGTTTAGTTAGCGCTCACACTTCTGTTTCCTCCATCGGTGGCGGCAGTGAGGGAGTGGCAGATACGCTCCGCCATAGATATGTATAATAAAGGCCAGATGTTTTAAGGCGGCGTTTTGAACGGGATCAGCCTTCGGCCATCTTGATTCGGGGCAGCTCTCTGGCGTGAAGGAAGGCGAGTGATCGGCACAAACGTAAATACTCTGATCTCGCTGAAATCTTGACGGTTTGGTTTCTTACAAACATTACTAGCATGGCTACAACTTAAATCACAAAAATACAAATAAAATACAAAACAATTAAAACACTAATTGTTGCTGGCCGTGAGAGTGTAACATCATTATCCATCAGTGCAGAGTTATAACTACTACACCTCTTATAACAAACCAAACCGTCTGAAAATCAGTAGAAAGCTGAGCAAGTTATGGTTTTTAAAAAGTACATGAACCACTACAACACAATGTTATGGGTGAGCGAGCGTCCTGTACCAAGATGGCCGCCAGTGTGGTCCTGCCATTCCATTGGCTGACCAGACATCAAGCCTTTATTATACATATCTATGGTTGTGTCCTCTTGTGTGCATTCAGGACACTTTTGGGTCGTATGAAGTTGTTGTTAAGGGTCAGATTATCGTAGTTACTACATTTATCTAACTTCTATTTGAAGTCAAAGCACATCAGTGTTACAAGACACCAGTGGATGAGTGGAGCATCGGTGTGGTGGCTGCAGACGACTGCTTTCAGTTTGCTCATGCGCTGAAATGAGGCGAATCTTTCATTTCCGCCAATGACTTCATATCTATTAACACTTAACAGTAATTAATTTGGGATTTATTGTAATTAAACAAGAAAGGTTTGGGATTAAGCGCCTGTTTCTTCAAACAAGAAGAAAAACTTGTAAAGCGGGGCATCGCTGCAGTCTTTGACCTCCAGTTTAGACGTCACCGCTGAACTACAAACATCGAAGTGTTTTGTTGTCCGGCTGAGAACAAATGAGCCAAATGAGGGCAACAGAGCGAAGCCCTGTTAAAGCAGCAGCACGTCAGCAGCCTGTTGCTGTTTCACTGCTGCAGGTCTGAAAACACAACCTGCAGTTCAACCGAGACGTCTCAGAGTCCCTGTTGCATAAGAGTGGGTCAGAAATGTGTCGCTCATGACTTCAGAGGAACCTTAACCTTCACAGAGAATCCAGTCAGAGCCTCACATTTGTTTCTGGTAAATATTCAAACAGGACAAACAGCTTGCTGTGTTTCCATATTATCTACCTTTGTATTTGTTGCTTGTTGTTTATTGCTTTTATTGCTTTTTTGCTTTTATCCTGTGAAGCATATTTGAGTTCCTGAAAAGCGCTATACAAATAAAATGTATTATTATTATTATTATTATTATTATTATTATTATGGTTTTTTTTCCTCATTATTTTTAAGCAACCACAGCTCTAATACACTTTTTCCTCGAATTTTTAAAAATTTATTTCTTTATTTTAGCTGAGATATTTAATCACTTAAACATTCAATGAAATGTTTGGAGAGAAAAACCAACATCTGTGATGGGAACTCCACGACATGCACAAAGGCTGGAAGCTCTGGTTTAATCCTGAACTCTTTGGTGTGTTTTCAAAGCTTGTTGTGTGAAATCTTCTCTCCGGCTGTCAGTGGTGGAGCAGAATCTGTGAACGTCCCTCTGAAATGCAGGAGAGTGGAACTATAACGGAGAACAAAATGGAAATACTCCACTAAAGTCCAGTCTTCACCTCCACAGTTGTTCTACAGTTCAGTTCTTTCCACCACTGCTCGGTTTCTTCTCTTGAACACAGTGTTGACGTTTCCTACAGCACCTGAAGGCAGCACCAGTGTTTTCCGAGTGGGAGGGGACGTTCAGTGCACGCAGTAAAACCTCCAGCACACGCCACCTCCTCATCACAGCAGCTCGGTGTGGTGCTGTGTGCAGGTGCGGACAGGACCAGAGCTGAAGGCTGCAGGGACGCTGCTCCTCATCGATCCGTCACAGCCGCTCGTCTCCGGGATTCTTCTGTCCGCCTTTTGGATCACACGACCCGTCCCGGCTTCGGACAGCATTCAACAGCATCCAGCCAACATGCCGACTCTGCGACACTCCTACACGCTGACAGCGGTGGAGGAACCGGCCGCTTTCCCGCTGGACAAGCCGGAGCTGCGGCGCAAGAACCCGCAGCTGTCCCGCTCCGCGCTGGTGTCCACGTTCATGGGTCTGATCATCAACCAGGCCAAGGTGAGTCCGGCGCGCTGCTCCTCCGCTCCTCCGCTCCTGCAGCACCGTTTCTCTGAGCCTCGTCATTTTGGTCACATTTCATAGAGGAGCCTCCTCTTGTTTCCTCCTCCTGCTGCCGGATTCTTACAGACTTCTGCAAGTTTTACGCGCTTGGATGCGTTAAAGCGCTTCAGCGCACATTCCAGGTTCATGTCCGGGGGCCTCAGCCTGGACAAGGAGCTGCAGCAGCCTCAAAATGACATGATTTAGCTTTGCTGAGCTGTTGATGGATATCATCTGTAACTGTGGCAGTTTCTGGGCACCAGTATGCTGCAATATAAAGTCACCCGTGAGCAGAAGTAGAGAGAACTGAAATACGCTTTGATTTTAATTGTGATTTACCAAAAATAATCAACTCGTACAGCTTCTCCAGGTGCCCATAAGTGTTACCAACACTGGGAAACATCACAGCGGCTCTACACGCTGTAGATATTTGACTGTTTGATTTGTTTTCGAGCTGCACTGTGCAAACTCAGTTCAGCCAAAAAGTTCTGGTTACGTAGCTGTTGGTCTCACCTGAGTGCGTCATGACGTCACAGCTGCACAGGGGAGCGTCATTTCTTTCTTGGTTGGATTTTTTTTTTTAATTTTACAGAATCTGGTTGGAGCATAACATTTATTTTTGGCACATTTTTAGATGAGAAATGCAGATTAAAGGTTCAGTGTCTGCGTGTCACAGATAAATAAGTTGAAAATCCATCGATTATTTGTGTTTTTACAGTTTCTCGCTCTGCTAAATGGTGTGATTTTGGTATTTTTAAACAATCACAGCACACCTGTCACTGCTCACCTTCATATTAATAATAGTAAAGGTTCAGCAAAGCCTCATTGTGTTCACTTTGATGAAATAATCCATAATCAAAAATGTGTACATTTGGACTGAAAGTGTGTTTGATGTTTGTGTAGGTTTTATTTTAGTCATTAAGCTGCTCATAGTGATAGTTTTGGGGCATTTCTTCACAGCTGTCGTACTGAAAGTGGAAGCAATGATGCATGTGTAGTAGAGAAACACCACCGTGATGCCGGAGGAGAGACAAAACCTACAACGGTTTAGTTCTTATTAAACTCTAAAGACACACTGTGGAGGTCTGAGTCTGACCTTTAGGGTTTTATCAGCGACTCGGTGGAGAATAGCTGAGCTGTAAACACACACACACACACACACACACACACACACACACCGGCAGCAGCAGCACATTGCAGAGAGTTGCATCAAAGTGAGAATTCAAGTGTGACGCTGGTTGCATAATCGGAAGCAGAGCTGCTGATAAGGAACGTATCGTCTGCACAGGACATCTTGTGCGCTGCCCACAGCCGGCTGCACATGTTTGTGTCCGTGAGGGCTTCAGGCCACCGGCTGCACTCCCAGTGTTTGTCCCTGTTGACCCCGAGGGGAATATTACAGGTGTGCACATGAGATCGCTGCTCCCCAGAGCTCCTGTTTACGCTCAACACGCAGCGTCTCATTAACGTTTCTCAGTAGTTTTGTGTAACCAGCAATTTTGCTTCAACTCGCGTCCTGTGAGCGAACGCACCGGTTCAGTCCTGCGCGAAGAATCTCAACCGCTACCGGGTGGATTATGATCAAATCTGGTGAAGGGATTACTCAGAAGTTTTTGAGATTCTCGGTGAATCGCTTAAACGCGTCAGAAAACACTTCCAAACATGTCGAGTACCGTTTCTCACACCTGATGTCATGATGTTGTCTCTGTGGTCTGACCAGGTATCCAAAGATATCCTGTTTACTGTCACATAAGACAAGCAGGAGTATTTTGGCGTTTATGCTTTGGAAAGATGACTCAACTGAATAACTCACTTGGAGGTACCAACGGAGAAGCCGAGGCAGTGGATGCTAGTCGGACAACAACAACAAAAAAAAGATATTCATTTAATTTAGGAATTTTGAACCCACTAAAGAACTTATAATTACAGTATTGCGCTGCCATACCAAGTCTGGTGTGAAGTAGTTTCCAGAATCGGATGCTGGTGCAGCTTGATTGGACCCCAATCGGGAGAAAAGAACCACAAGGACTCAACAAATATCAAAATAGGTGCAACAAATGTACGATTAATCAATTTACCAACTAACTGTGTCCTATATCTGTAGTGGTCAGATAGCCTCAAGCTTATGGCGTGTTTGCTAGTCTGGATGTAGACTGTGGGTGTAAGGCTGCCGTTAGCTGAACATGTTTTCCTCCCTTTCACTATCTACGTGTTACAAAATCCCAAATTTAGCAACGATGGCAGCCCTGGATCGCCCAATTAGTCGGCCTGCCGTTTTGATGATGATGCCTCCTCCCTGCATTTCCCCCCGTCGCTGTTTCAAGGAGACGTTGCTGAACTCCGGCCAAAACAGCTGTGAATGATGTTGTTTTTTCTTCTCCTCTAACAAACTGATGCGGCGGTGCAGTCAGACCATTCGACACGGCGCTGCGACTTTTGTCAGCTGTCCACAAACATGTGGAGCTGCCCGTTCAGCCTGTCGGTGAGCTGAGAACACCACGGGGCCATTTCTCAAGAGCAACGTCACTTTAAGTACATTTAAAACGCTTTTTAAAATAGAGCATCTGTCTTATTTGTTATTTCTCTTCCTGACACGGTTCCAGGACGGTGCCAGTGTTCTGGACGTCTCCCAGCCTCGCCGTCATACAGCAAAGATTTGTTTACGTCGTATCCAAGGGAGTGGCATCGCTGGCACCGTGTGTGTCGCTTCCTTCGTCACATGTTATATGGCCTTGACCAGGCTTTAGGACATTGCGTTCCCCCGCTCTCTCCCTCTGAAGTCACGCCAACCAGCGGAGAGCGTTGTTGTTGTTGTTCGGATTACCTGAGCGCGTCGCCTGCTCGGCTTTTTTGGACGGGCCTTTTAAATCAGGAGCGGCCCGCTGAGTCCTGCCGGTCGGCCCTCACCGGAGCAGTGCAGCAGATTGGGGCTCGCACCATATGGTCACCTTCAAACGCTGCAGAGAAGAAGAGACACACAAAGGGGGGAAGAAAAATACACAAGCCAAGAGGGCTGTTAATAGCTAGTGTTGTCTGTTTTTGGTCTATTTTGAGAGCTGGAAAGCTTCTGTGACAGCGAGACAACTCACTAAATCTCTCCACCGACGGCCTCGATAAGGAAAACGGCACAGTCGGATGATTTACGCCTCGTATCTGTACATCTGACCACAGCAGCGCAGATAAAAACCCAGTTACTAAGATAGCAGAAGTGCCAGAGGAGATTTCTTCTGTTTCTTCTGCTTTGTGCACAATTAAGAATAAACCACAACACAACAGCGTGTTCTGTTTGGTGTGAAGGAAAACAGGGAGCTGACGCTGCTGCTTTGTGGTTCATATTTGTGCTTCCATCATCGTGTTTGCTGTCTTATTTCCACTCCTGAGCCGTCAGCGTCATCGTGTTCCCTCATTCAGGACAAGCAACAGGTCACGGGACTGTTGACACGCAACACGGCGCACAAAGCGTTTATGAGCTTTGGCTGACGTGTGTCGACCGGGTTTGGATCGGGGTGACGGCTAATGATGTAACTGGTTGTTTTTGTCGTGGGATTTTTGCTTATTCCACTCTGAGCTGCTAAATGTGTAGAAGCCTGTTTCACTCATCAGTTCGTTGTTTTTGAACGCCACCAGTTTTCTAAATGTCTCCTCTGATTCGTTCCACCCACACATGAGCATCGGTGGATATTTGTGTAGCGTCGTGGTCACACATGAATCATGAGCCTCCGTGTATTTTTACAAACGCTGTCAGCAGATGTGCAGCAGCGGCTCCGTGATGATCGACTCCCAACTAGTCGATCCGTGACCCGGGCATCGAGCTCTTCTCTCGGCTCGGCGTCACATGCCGGAGTGACGTCGCGGCGGCGGCGCGTTGGTCGGTGCAGCCGGAGGTCAGGATGTGCTGCGGCGCCTCATCAAAGCGTTCACAACAGTAGCCGACATCCGCGACGCGTCCCTGCCAACAATGTGACTGTGGTACGGTATGCGGCGAATGAATGCCGCGCCGCCCTGCGAGGCTTGTTCACGCTTCGGGAATGAAACAGGATTACAGCCGTACAGTAGTTTGATCACACGAGCTGAGCTGTCGGTATTTACTGCAGAGTGAATATCTGGAGCTTCATTTCATGTGGAAACTTGCAGCATGTGGTGCTTCAGCGTCGGCGTGTGACTCCGTATTCTTTGAATTGACGGACGAATTAAAGGAAACCCTGAACCTTTGACCTCTGCGGTGACGGGATCGGGTGTTTCCGTCGTGCTAGGAGGGCGTTTTGCTGGCACTGGAGATCAAGACAGAGTTGTTCAAGGTGACCACTTTGGGTCATTGAATGGTTCCATTAAAATGATGTGAATGTCACGCAGACCAATCACCTGTCAGAGCTTTTCTCACCGATGTGTTCGCTCTTTGTTAAAAGGCCAAATGACGGAACATCTCTTTGAATGACGGCGTTCGTTCCTTCATTAGAGTTTCACAGACGTCCAGAGTCAATGCCAAGAAGCAGTAAAGCTCCTCTGGTGGCACCTGGTAGCAGCTTTATGTTGGTTTTTCCTTTCGTTTGTCACCTGTTTGTAGTTTCCAGTAACACAGAGAACAATAGTTTCGTTGTGGCCCCTGGTAACACAACTTCCATCCCTAGTTTGGCCCTGAACAAACCCACTTTAGCCCAAACATATGAAGTGGATTGCAACATGGCCGACCTTAAGATGGCTAATTAGTTAGCTAATTAGGCTTGTTTGCTCCAAAAAAGATCCACATTTGCAGTAGGTCTGTACCATATGAGGACAAATGTGCCACAGCGTTCTTCAATACGGCAAAGACGATATGACTTTTAATAAATAAAGCAGCATAAAAGCTGCACAGTGACGAGTCTTTGTGCTTTTACAGGGACGAGCATAGATACGAACATTAAACGGCCTTCTGCACGCTCACTGAATTCAGAGATTAAATAAATTATCAGGAAGATGCTTTTCTTGAACAGATTTGCACATGAACATATGAACAGTTAAACAGAACATTATTTTAAAGAAAAATTAGGAGTTCACCTGCTGCGTACGGAGCAGTGAGAGCGCCAGAAGACAAAAATAAATCAATGAAAGAATAATGAAATAAAAGTGGAAATACAAAGAAGAATAAATAAAATATAATAAATAATAAATAATGCGGCAATATTAATCAAAAATGAATCCATAAAAGAAAAGGCTAATAAATTAGAAATGTAAGGACAAATAAATAAAATAATATAAATAATAATAGTTTTTTTAATTAATTTATTTTTTATTTTTTGTCTTTTTAAATTGTTTTATTTGTTTTATTTCAAGTTGTTTCTTAGTTATTTTTGAAATTTCTTTTTTAAATGTTTTTTTTATTTTAATGTATTTATTTTTTATTGATTTATTTTTCTTTTAAAGCACTTTTTAAATGTCGCTTTAAAAACAAAGGAAATATGCGCAGAAAAATGTGCGCCGTAGGAATGTCGTTGTGCTTTTGCTTTTAAAGTGACATAAAAAATAAAAATACAAAAATGAAAATAAAAGTAAATAAATGTAAAAATTAATAAAAATTGATTTAAATATTTTGTTAAATAATGTAAATAAATACATATTTATTATTTTATTTGTCTTTATATTTCTACCTTTATTAGCCTTTTCTTTTATAAATTCATCTTTGATTAATATTGCTTTATGTTGCCACATTATTTATTTTTTATTTTATTTATTCTTCTTTTTATTTCCACTTTTATTTTTTTTGTATTCTTTTTATTGATTTATTGTAATTCTGAACTCTCTCATTGCTCCATAACTGCGTCCTATGACATGTTTTCCTTTAAACTTAACAAAAACTTATTTTCCTTCTTATCTTCTGTCTCAACCTCACAAATGCCACCAAACGCTGAACGCTGAGGCTTCATCTGATTGGCCAAATAGTTTCAGCACATGGTCCTACTTCAGGAAGTCTTTTGTGTTTGTGTTAAACTCAGATCTTTCGGTCATCACTACGTCACACATGTTGGGCCTCTGTGGAGCCAACGGAGAAGCTTCAGCTGCATGTTTTGGCGTTTTTATTCATAAAGTCAACGAAAAGCAAGCTGAGCATTTGTAGTCCGCTCCCATCGTTTCCTAAACCCTTCGGGAAATCGATTGTTGAACAAATTAGCTCGACTGATCCTCTGTCTGTCAGCTGTGTAAAACTTTAATCAGGTACCTGTTAAACTTTTCATCGCCCTCCCAACAAACCACTTGTGTTTGTCTCCGAGCAGAACAAGAGTCCTCAGGGCCTGGTGGGTCTCAAGAACCTGGGCAACACAGTAAGTGTCCTCTGGAAGCTCTACAATCACGCTGAAGCCACCGCATGCCTCCAGATCTTCACTCAGAGTGACTCCTGTGTTGTTGCTTTTGCCTTATTTCCAGTGTTTCATGAACTGCATCCTCCAGTGTCTGAGCAACACCTCCGAGCTGAGAGATTACTGCCTGAGAAACATCCATCACGCCGACCTCAACAACAACTGCAGGACAAACGCTGCTCTCATGGAAGGTAGGCGCGACCTCTGAGCCGCTAAATCACACGCTAGCAGCCTCGTCGTGAACCTGAACAGTGTTTATGTCGGTGCTGAACCGCTCCACGGAGCAGCAGTGGGTCACACATTCTAGGTTTACGTGCACTTTTATGCTCTCTGGTCTTTGAACTCTTCACCCATTTTTCTGCTCCTGTCACATTTTAACTCACAATTACCTGCAATATAAGTCCTGCACCTTTATGGACACACAAACTGTGAACTTTTGGACACACAAGGAATGTCTGAAGTGCAGCTAGAATCACAAAAAAAAAGAAAAAAGTCTCTTTATACCAAATATATTCCACTACTTCTATTTGTAATTCGTTTCCATCCTTGTCTTCTGTCTGCTTCGCGTAAAACCAAAGAGTTAAGTCAAGAAGTCTCTGAATTTTTGTCCCGTGACTGCTCGTCGCAGCTCAATCAATCATAGCTTCACGGTTTTGCTCAGGAGCGTAAAATTTTTATTTTTTCGCAGCATCTACTTTGAGCTAATGGTTTATTTTTTGGAGAATTTTTAAATGTGAGGGATTTTAAGAGCGATGTCACCATTTTTAAATTCGAGCTATTTGTACAATCTCCAGGACGACAGGAACCCAGACGTGTTTTTGTCGTGATTGTTGTCTCATTTTGTTTGTTTTTGTTTTCTGTCTTTTAGAGTTTGCGAAGCTGACTCAGTGTCTGTGGACGTCCATGAACAATGAGGCCATCAGTCCCTCTGATTTCAGAAGCCAGATCCAGAAATTTGCTCCAAAATTCGTTGGCTGCAAGTAAGTCCTCCCTCCCTACCTCCGGCTTCACAATGCATTTAATGTGGGTCAGGAATAGCTGTTAAATGTTTATATAACGACCATAAAGTTAAATACAATCCTCCCTCTGCAGTCAGCAGGACGCCCAGGAGTTTCTGCGCTGCCTATTGGACGGCCTCCACAACGAGGTGAACAGAGTGACCGTCCGCCCAAAAGTGTCTGTCGAGGACTTTGACCACCTTTCGTAAGTCGGACACGTCGCACCTCTGACCCCAATGAGTCACTCATAACCCGACGTGTTAAAGACTGTTTCTGCCAAAGATCCGCTGCAGCGTGACTGATGGTCGGACAGCGGGCGGCAATAACCCGCCTAATGATTTATAATTGTGATGTAACTGATTCGTCCTGAGAGTTTTGTCAGTCACGCGGCCATTTTAGAAACACAAATGCGTCTGAAAGCGGCTTTAACCTGGAGGACCGATGGTGTCAGGTTTAGTGAAGATCTGCTGGTTTTCTCTGCAGGGATGATGAGAAAGGCCGGCGGATGTGGAACATGTACTTGCAGAGAGAAGACAGCAAAGTAGTGGGTGAGTGACCCTCCAGATGTCGCTGCATGATCTCCTCAAACCACCTCAAATGTCCACCTGTGCATACATGTGTGTTAAATGTCGTTTTCCGTCCTTGTTCGCAGACCTGTTTGTGGGGCAGCTGAAAAGCTCTCTGACCTGCACCGTCTGTGGCTTCCGCTCCACTGTGTTCGATCCATTCTGGGACCTTTCCATCCCGATTGCACAGGTCAGGAGATGTTCTTACACACAGGATGTCATATTCTGACCGTCAACGGGTTTAAATGGCCGCTGTGTCCTTCACTGGGTTTATGCTTCTAAAGAAACGATGCTACGAGTTGTTTTAACCACATTAACTGTCTGCAAACAAAAGCCAGTCATGTTTGGACCAGATGCTCAGATATGAATCATCAGGTGTTAATGAGTTGATTGTACAGATTTCTGACTGAGCGCGCTCTGTTCCTCCACAGAAGAGCTCCGGTGAAGTGACTCTCAAAGACTGCTTGAGACTCTTTACGAAAGAAGACGTGTTGGACGGAGAAGAACGGCCGGTAAGTGTTCTCGACGCGACGCCACAATCCTCAGTGAAGGCGATGAAATCTGCACCTCCTCACTGCGTCTGTCTCTGTCTCAGACCTGCAACAGATGCAAAGCCAGAAGAAAATGCACCAAGAGGTTCAGCATCCAGAAGTTCCCTCAGATTCTCGTGCTCCGTATCCTTTCCTCGCAGTTTTGCACCATTTAGCTGTTTGCTAGCTGCTAACTTTGTCTCGTAGTTTTTTGAAGCTGGGCGTTTAGAAGCTATTTCACAGGAGTTGTACTGAAATAAAAAAAAAGGGAGAAGCATGTGATCTGGAATGCAGGGAGTGATGTGAAATCCGTGATTCTGGAGAATGATTGGTGATGTATGGCTCTGCTGCATGTCTGGATGGTTAACGTACACGATCTGATCAGGCCGAGCCGCTTTGTTTCTCATTTACAGAGCCGGTCAATCTGTAGTTTCAGCTCACACAGAACACACAGCTGGCGGGAGATATTTACTAAATGTAATAAAAAGTGTGTTGGACTGGAACTGCATGCTGTAGCTTCAAGTATGAGAAGTATTTATTAATTCAGGGTTTAGAGTGTCGGGCTGTTGTTGAATTAAAGCGCAGGAGGCATTTTTATGTGGAGGTTGGTCCACGCTGATGTTGTTGGTGATCTGGTTGAAGTACACGTGAGATTCAACACTCGTTGGGTTCCTTGACTCGGTGACTCCCCTCAGACCTGAAGCGCTTCTCAGACTCCAACGTCCGAGCCAGCAAACTCTCCACTTACGTCAACTTCCCTCTCAAAGATCTGGACCTGCGGGAGTTTTCCACAGAGAGCGGCGGTGAGTATTTGGCGTCACCACAAAAGGAGGCCGGCTGATTCTTAAGATGGGCTGCATGTGACTGACTGACTGTCTCCCCGCAGAGCGTCCCGTCTACAACCTGTACGCCGTGTCCAACCACTCTGGAAACACTCTGGGAGGCCATTACACAGCCTACTGCAAGAACGCGGCGCTGGGGGAGTGGTACAGCTACAATGACTCCAGGTATCGGCTCTCGCATCATCGTATTACCTCACGTATCAGATGGGCAGGAGCGCCGTGCACTCTAATTAAACCGCGTGTACCTGCTGTTAAACGGCAGTGACCTCATTCCGGCGCCATAAAGTTGTGTCAGCTGAAATTAAATGTGCAGATCGGGGCGTGTGCTCGTCCCTACGTGCCCGCTGGTGGCTGTTTTAAATTAATGTGCAACCGGCTCACTGCAGTGTGTGTGTGTGTTGTGTGCAGGGTGAGCCCGATGTCCTCCAGCCAGGTCCGCAGCAGCAACGCCTACGTCCTCTTCTACGAGCTCGCCTCCTCCTCCTCCTCCTCGCACGGAAAATATCAGACGTGTCGGCTTTAGAGTCTGCGGAGGAGCGATAAGCTGAACTGGGCCTAAGAATGGATTCAGACACTGCCTGCTGGGAGAGAGAGAGAGAGCTCCGCCTAGTGGAGAGAGCCTGCCATGACAAACTGTGAAAATGAAGCACAGAGGGGAAGAAAAAAAACAAAAACAGCCATTCACCTTCATCTCAGTGAGGGGGAAAAAGGTGGAACTCATATTTGCACTTCAGCATTTCAAGCTTAGCACATGAGTCGGGTGGAACCGGAGCGACGATCGTGTAGGACTTGGAAAACGATGTTGTTTATTTCCAGCCTGAAAACCTGGATTTCTAGCTTGTTTCTCCCTTTGTGTGGATTTACTTTTTCTTTGAATGTGAATTATAACACTTAAAGACGCTGCAGAGACTCGAGGAGGGGGAAAGAAAAGACGCCTCGCACATCAACTGCAAGATGTAATTTATTCTATTTAACATGATGTCAGTGCTTCAGAGTGCACACTGTACATGTCAATTAAGAGCTTTACGGTTTTTTCCTCAGCGGAAGTCCACCGACGGAGACGGGATGTTTTATGTCAAAGTACATTTTATTTTTGTACAGTATTTATGGACAGCGCAGCGAATGTAGGAAAAACCATCGCAGAACATACCAAAGCAGCTGTGTGTGTGTGTATGTGTGGGTGTGTGTGTGTGTGTGTGTGTGTGTGTGCGTGTGTGTGTGTGTGTACGCATCGACACTTCTTCTTCCAGGAATAATGCTGCTGACTTCACATCGGAGTCGGTCTGTAACTGATTAAAACTCATCTCCAACTAATTCTGTGTTTTTGTGTTCGTCATTCAACCCGTTAGCTGATCTCAACCAGCTGTAGTAGTTCAAGTTTCAACCACCAGGAGGCGACAGAGTCAGCTGGAAACACAGCGTCTGACGTGATATCCGTTCATGAGCTCGCTGCGGTGAATTCGACTGTGCAGGATTTTCACGCTGCTCGTGAGGCTTTCTGGAGTTGAACGTCTCCATGAGTCCTGTAGCGTAAAGTCGATGTCCAGAAGTCTTTACTTATGAAGCCGGATTTGAGGTTATCGTGTTAGCTTCAGGTTTAAGTCTGAATTTTCAGGATTGGTTGTTCTGAGTGTGGTGCGAGCGGGATGAGGATCAGCACCTCCAAATCCGAGGCCATGGTTCTCGACCGGAGAAAGGTGGTTTGCCCTCTCCGGGTCGGTGGAGACTCCTTGCCTCAAGTGGAGGAGTTCAAGTATCTCGGGGTCTTGTTCACGAGTGAGGTACAGACGGATCGGTGCAGCGTTGTAGTCGCTGTACCAGACCGTCGTGGTGAAGAGAGAGCTGAGCAAGACAGCAAAGCTCTCCATTTACCGGTCAATCTACATCCCAACCCTCACCACATCTGGGTAATGACCGAAAGAACGAGATCGCGGATACAAGCTGCCGAATTGAGTTGCCTCCGCAGGGTGGCCGGGCGCTCCCTTAGAGATAGGGTGAGGAGCTCGGTCACTCGGGAGGAGCTCGGAGTCGAACCGCTGCTCCTCCATGTTGAAAGGAACCAGCTGAGGTGGCTCGGGCATCTGCTTCGGATGCCTCCTGGACGCCTCCCTGGGGAGGTGTTCCAGGCTCGTCCCACCAGGAGGAGGCCTCGGGGAAGACCCAGGACACGCTGGAGGGACTATGTCTCTCGACTGGCCTGGGAACGCCTAGGGGTCCCCCCAGAAGAGCTGGAGGAGGTGTTTGCAGATCGGGAGGTAAGGCTGCTGCCTCCAGATAAGCGGAAGAAGATGGATGGATGGATGGATGGATGGATGGATGATTGTTCTGCAAACCTAACCTGCTCCGGACTTTGTGTTCGAGATAACACATCAGTACGTTTACAAAAGTGTCTACAAACTGGTCAGCTCTCTCACAAAATGGCAGCTCAGATAGAAGACAGTCCGTAGAAACCTTTTCCTGTCCTTGCTGAGCACAAACACGACGATCCTACATCCTAAGTGGAGGCGTCGCCGGTCTTCTTTACATTCTTTCTTTGTTTTTGAGACATTTTAAGCCCGTTTCGTTGTTCTGTAATCCTTTGTGTACCAATATAATCCCAAAACAAAGACCGAATAAACCGCTAAACCCCTGAACTTTCTGACCCGATAAGATTTGCCGTAAACCTGCTCACCGCTTTGAATGAGGTTTTTGTGTCCGTTCCTGCTAACGCTATCGGGGCTGCAGCTGAAAAAACAAAGAGGAAACTTTCTCACACATCAGAATTAGACGTCAGAGCAGCAGGATGAATGAACAGAACCACGGTTGTTGGTGATCAGATCCACTTACAGGGCGGTGAAATCGATCAGCCTCCTTCCAGCTTCGGCTGCAGCATCTTTTATTATATCTCTAGTTTCCTCGTATCGCTTTGGGATTCTAGTTTGCAGCTCTAGACTTGTCCATGTTTGGCGGCCTGTTCCCGGGAATGTGTTCACAGATACGTCCAGGAACTCTGTTGACTCAACGAGCTGATAACCAGGTTCTTGGGTTTAGTGAAGCCCCATAAAGAAACAGAATGCTGAGCTGGTTCCCCTGTAGTTTCTCTGCTTTATCTTCCCTCAACAATCATTTCATTCATACGTTCACCTGCTTATCGCTCACTTTCTCTGCAGTTTGGGGCAAATGTTGTGGGTCCAGAAAACCCAAACGTGGGCTAAAATTCATTTAAAAGTTCCGTGAAATTGACGATTACTGCAGAGTTGATGTATAATTCTCTGTGAGGGACGTTGTTGGATCTGTTATTTTTCCCTGATATTTAATCTATTTATTTATTTGTTAATATTTTGTTTGTTTGTTTGTTTGTGTTTGTTTTGTCGCTACCTACTTTGTAAAGCGTCGTAGTAGCATTAGGTGTAACGCGTTGTGCTTTCCGGTGGAAAATTGTGATGAAGAATCAACCCAACAAGTTTAAATATTAATGTTAAGACCCTTTAGTGTTAATGAAGTTGTGAATTTACTTCAATAATTGACACATTAGGGATTAGCACCATGCAAAAATGATATAAAACACGACTTTAGTGGACATTAGTGGATGTTAATGCTAACAAAATGCTGTATTATTAATAATAAAGGAGATGAATTTAGAACTAAAGGGACAACCAAACAAAAATATACATGAAAACACAACAGATTTAATTAAATAGTGCATTATTGTTGTTGTTGTTATTATTTTTATTAATTTAGTTTAATTTTTAATAACTGGCTGACTGAGTGTGTTGCAGAAGTGTCCGTTAGCACATAAAACCCCACAAACCCGTTTATTTGTGCAGCTTTAGTATCAAATCAGGCTTTAAAAATGTCTTAATGAATCAGCCGGGCTGCTTATGGCTCAATCCTGAGCAGTGATTAACCATCACAGGTCGGTGAGTTCGCTCCACCTGCCCTGAACTTTCAGGCTGAACGGGTCGGGTCCACGTCGCCTTTGACCCTGGTGGAGGCGGGTGGCCTGAGCGGTTCTCCTCCACTAGATGGCGCCGAGCGCAGCAGCACTCAGGTGTCTGTTTAGTCCACGAGGTAACATCAGAACAGAACCACAGTCACCTCTGAGCAAACCCTCCTCCCCGTTAACACCGGAGCTCTGAGGTTTCTGCGTCTCGGACAGACGATCCGGTCGCGACGAGGCCGATTTGTGAGGAGGAAAGATAAAGTGATCAGAGCAGAGCCAAGTGCTGCTGCTGCTGCTGTAACACTAACTGAGCTTCTGCTGGGACAGTCAGCGGGACCAGTCCCACGTTAGACTGGAACCACCAGGGGACTGGTCTTTATTCATTTATTATAACAGCAAAGAGAGAGATGATGCAGGTTTAATCATTCACGTTTGTTTTGTTTTGTTCTTTTGCTAAAATGAGTTTCTGTGGATCTCAGACTTGTTATCTGGATAATTAATAATATAAGTATGAAATTAAATGTTTAGTCTCCCATGAATTGATATGAAATCATATAATGTTCTCTAAATAAATCCATAAAAGAACAGGCTATTTAGGCGCATTTAAAAAGTGCTTTAAAAGCAAAAATAAATACAAAATAAATACATTTTTTTTAAAGACTTAAAAAATAACAAAAAATAACTTAAAGACAATTTTAAAAAAAAATTAAAAATGATTTTTAAAAAAATACATTTAAAAAAGAAAATAATAATAAAAACAAACAAATTACTATTATTTTTATTATTTTATTTATTTGTCTTTATATTTCTACTTTTATTTGCCTTGTCTTTTATGGATTCATTTTTGATTAATATTTCTCTATATTGCCACATTATTTATTTTTTAAATTTTATGTATTTTTCTTTTTATTTCTACTTTTGTTTTATCATTCTTTTATTGATTTATTTTTGTAATTTGGCGCTCTTACTACTCCATATTAAAGCAAAAAAGAAAAGAAAAGAAAAGAAAAGAAAAAGTCATTTTAAAGACAATGAAAAAATAAAAAAATAAAAATGATTAAAAAAAATAATTTTAAAAATAAAAATAAATAAATAAATAAATTGTTATTATTATATGTATTCTTCTTTTTATTTCCACTTTTATTTTTATTATTCTTTTATTGATTTATTTCTGGGCTGCAAGGTGGCGCAGTTGATAGCACTGTTGCCTCGCAGCAAGAAGGTTGCCGGTTCGCGTCCCGGTGGGGGCACCGGAATCTTTCTGCGTGGAGTTTGCATGTTCTCCCCGTGCAGCGTGGGTTCTCTCCGGGTTCTCCGGCTTCCTCCCACACAGTCCAAAAACATGTTGAGGTTAATTGGTGACTCTAAATTGTCCGTAGGTGTGACTGTGAGTGTGCTTGGTTGTCTGTCTCTAAGTGTAGCCCTGCGATGGACTGGCGACCTGTCCAGGGTGTTCCCTGCCTTCACCCTAAGTCGGCTGGGATAGGCTCCAGCCCCCCCGCGACCCTAGTGAGGATTAAGCGGTGTATAGAAAATGGATGGATGGATGATTTATTTCTGTAATTTGGCGCTCTCACGAGTCCAAACCTGTGACTCTGAAAACTTCACACGAATCCATTATTTGTTCTTTTGACACTGAGAATCCTCTGTTGTTACGGTTTCATTGCATTGCAGTTTTAAAAAAGAGCAAGTTTTTTATTCTGTCAAAAACCCAAATAACGGTGAGATTCAGAATTTGTGTGACGTTCTTTCACATGATGAAGGAGCTGCTTGTGAACATGAAATCATACAAACCCAGATCCAGTACCGGTCGGTGTTCAGCCCACTTTCCTTCTTGCAGATAATCACCGACCGGACACACCCCTCCCCCAACACACACACACATATGGACACACACACCGACGCCATATGGGCCGATCACACAGCTCGTGTTAGCAGCCATGTTCCTGAGCAGGGAGTCGTGTTGTTGTCGGCGTTGTGTGTTGACTCTTCCACAGCAGACGACCGGATGGCCACACCATAAAGCCGTGACGCTCTCCTGTGGGCTAAAGTCCGCTTCAAGGACTTACATCACCTCAGCGGCACAGAAGAAATGAATAGCGACGCTGCCTGCAGGCCGCAAAACACAATGTGGATTATTAGAGGCTTATGGTGCCTGTAAATAATCTGGATTATGTGAATTTCCTCTAATTACCTAAAACTGCTGAAGTAGCAGCAGGTGTGTTTGGTAACAGTTTGTTCATCCAGAACTTTTTAATTAGCCGTCCCAGACTGTGTGACATTACAGTCTCTGATTTAAGATTCGCTCATTAACTCGCCGTTCGATACCAGCGACGGCTCCTCGTTCTAGTTGAAGCTCTGCTGGTGTGACTTTTTACAGCTCGTCGTCCTGGTTTTCCAGGTTTAGTCTGACTGTGCCTGATCTGTTTCATCTGCAGCTGCTTTCATAAACAGAACACCTCGACTCAACCAGAAGAGGAGAAGAAGCTACCAGCAGGCCGAGCAGGACGTTTAAAAACAGTCCAGAAGGTTCACGATCTTCGTCGAGCAGCCATCATGTCTTTGGTGCGCCTTCGTTTTCTGCATGAATAAATGTTTTTCATGGTGGATTCATGTGATGCAAACAGACCAGATCACCAGTTTTCTCTCTGCGCTCGGTAACCTTCATCCTCTCATCTGACTGGAACACGACACTGATCTGCCAAAACATTAAAACCACTGACAGGTGAACAACGGAGACGACCTCATGGCGCCGGTGTTGTATCGGGCAGCAAGTGAAGAGTCGGTTCTTGTGTTGGACGCTGAAAAAAGTGTTTCGTAGCCTTTTAAAATGCAGAAACGCTGCAAATTTTAGAAACCTAAAAGTGCTGAAAGTGAAGCTTGTTCCCTGTTTTTCTTGTGTCTTGTTTTTCTTTCTTCTTCCTGGATGCTGTCTGACATCAACCACAGCAGACACAACATTTAACCATCGGAACCACAGAAAGCAAAGTGTCTGTTGTTTTAAAAGATTTTCTTTATCAGAGTCACAAACTGTAAAAATAGAAAACAAATCGGTGGATTTTCAACTTGCAGAAAGTCTTTGATCTACTCAAGCGTGATCCATCCATCCATCATCTCTACACCTTCATCCTCATTAACTCCATATTGTCCACCGTGCTCCCTACGATCCTCGGGCAAAGGTCCCAGAGGCCCGGCTGAAGACAAAGGGGGACGGAACATTTTCAGGCTCTGGAACGACCCGCCCGAGGAAATCAGGTCGGCTCAGTCTGTGCTCTCTTTTAGGACACTTTCTAAAACACATTTTTATCGGAGAGCTTTTCCTGATTTTATTAAATTTTAAGTTTTTATGTTTTTTCGCTTCTTGCTTTTTGTGTGCTTTTGCATTTTAATTTTAAGTTATTTTACTGAAAAGCACTTTGTAACATTTGTTTTGAAAAGTGATCCATAAATAAAGTTTATTATTATTATTAGTATTATTATTATTATTATTACTAGGGTCATGGGGGGCTGGAGTCTATCCCAGCTGACTCAGGGTGAAGGCAGGTTCACCTGGACAGGTAACCAGTCTATCACAGGGCTACACTTAGAGACAGACAACCAAGCACACTCACATTCACACCTACGGACAATTTACAATCTCCAATTAACCTCAGCATGTTTCTGGAGTGTGGGAGGAAGAACCCGGAGAGAACCCACGCTGCACGGGGAGAACATGGAGACTCCACACAGGAAGATCCCGGGTGTCCTCACCGGGACGCGAACCGGTGACCTTCCAACTGTGAGGCGACGGTGCTAACCACTGAGCCACCGTGCAGCTCTGTCAAGTGTAATCTTGCAGTCAACTGGGAAAATCAACACATCGTAGCTTAAAATTGTGAAATTTACTTTATTCGACGTCACATTTCAAATCGTCAGAAACAAGTCGTTTGTTTGAATCAGATTCTGTGAAAAAAACTCAAACTTTGCGCTTTTCTGTGCAGCTGTGAAGCGACGGGCGACGAACAGACGCACCGAAAGAATTCTGGGACTTTTCAGCTAAAAACATGAGACGATTATTAAACTCTCTTATCTTAACTATCTAATTGAATTTCCCTTCTTGGATAAATAAAGTATTTTTCATTTCATTTCATCTTCGGCGTTCAGAGCCGTCATTCTGTCCCTGTGCTGTTAACACCTGTCAGCATGTGTCCTCTCTGCTCTTTGCTCTGGTTGTGCTGTTTGCAGAAAACGCTTTAAAGCTGTTTGGATTTCTGCAGGTTGAACTTGTGTTCTACACCTTTTGGCAGAAACTTCTCATCTTCCAGGATCCGCTTCAACAGAAGGACACGAGTGACTCCATCGAGAGACAATCCAACACACCCACGTCGGCAATAAAGCAAGACGGAGCATCCTGAGCAAACACGGATGAGGTGTGGTTAAAAGCTCACCAAAAAAGAGTTAATAGATGATCCTTCTCTGAAGATAATTTTCTCAAACTTCTGTCTCAAGGATGAAGTTTCCCACCGTGAAGCCCTGAGCTGAGGCCAGTTTATCTCACAGACTTTATCAGAGGCTGCAGACTCTCACTGAACGACGGGATGTTTGTGGCTCGTGCACATCTGCAGCCTCGTTGCTTCATAAAATGGACAAACAGCTTCGGCATACAAGGAAGCGCTTATGTAACCCACACCTGGACTTTACAGAGACTGAAGCTCTAAAGATATAACAGCGAGTCACAGAAAAGAGAGAAACAGTCATTTATTAAGCACACAGAGTGATATTTGTCTAAGAAAATACATCATTTGGGTTCAAAGCCCGTTAAATTCTAAGAAAATAAAGTCATTAATATACATGTAAAGTGTCTCGGCTTCATAAGAACGTTTTTATTGCCTCACAAAGATTTATTTTCCTATAAAAAACAAACCAGAGTGCAGCTTGTGTGTAGAGTCGGAGGAGCTGCATCCCATCGTCAGTGAAACCACTTCATACAAAAAGTGGCTCCGTGATGATGTTTGTTAGAGGTTCATGAAGAACATAAACCTCTAACACACATCACATCACAAAGCGTTTTGATCAACTACGGACAGACAGTTAGCATATTAGCATCATAAACAGACGTCTGCGTCGTCCTTTGGGCCCCTGACGGGATCATCTATAAATATATTTTGTTGGGGGCCGTTCAGACCACAGCGCCTCTCGTCTGTCCGTTCTGACTCCACATCAGTCCAGATGTTTTTCCACCTACGACCATTTTAAACCCTCATGTGGAGCGTTTCAGACCCTCCCGGTGTACTTCAGCGCACCGAAGATTCCCCCACCTGAAACACAGAGAGAAGCTTTTAAGTTCAACGTTCAGGACGTTTGGCAGAACGGCAGATTTAGTTTTTACAATCTGAGCAGTTTAAACCCAGACGGACGGTTTATTTATTTATTCATGTTTATTAAAACCAAGACAAGAAGGAAAACAGGTCCAAACATCTGAGCTCAGTAGATTTAGTAAATAATTCATCTTTGGCTTTTCACAAAGTAAATCAGATTTTGACAAAGTTTTGTCCTAATGAGCGACTCATCATGATTTTTAATTTTAATTTTTTTTTTTACAAATTTTATGTCTGATTCTTACTTCAATATTTTATTTTCATAATTTGCACTTTAGAGAAGTTTATTTTATTTTTATTTTTTGAATAGGCTTGTGTACTCTGTAAAAAAATAATAATAATAATAAAAATCTAATGTTTCCTTTAATTTTATCAGTTTGTTTTCAAACATACAAAAATTAATATAAATAACAACAACAGATTAGGAATTTACACGTCTCATCTAAACTACCATTTTAAAAACCTGTGTCTCTAAAGGACAACAACATTCACATTTGTTTTAGGAAAATGACATTTTTCTGAAATCCAAAAAAAACCTGTTAAAATGTATTGTTTGCCCAAATCTTTGCTTTTTATTTTATAGAAGAAACGTTTAAGTTTAATAGTGTTCATATATTTCTAAAGCTAGATACCAAAGGAGCCACAACTTTTTGACATAAACTGTTAAAATTCATCTGAAAATTTATCGTAGTTTCAGAAATCTTGCGTTTAAAACTGTTAAATCATCTTAATGTGTTTGTAAAATTAGTAATTTTACACAGATTTGTTTGTTAAATGAGGCGGATATCGTATAAATCCAAACAAAAATGTTGAATGAATGTGTTTTTGTTTTTCGTGTCCATCTG
>NW_007577852.1:234602-240487 GCF_000690725.1 Stegastes partitus | reverse complement strand
GGATGAAGCAGATGTGTCGGTGGCGGTAGTCGTTGACTGACCTCCACACAGAGTTACTGCATCGGCAGAAGCAAAAAGATGGAAAAGGGTTGAAGCAGAATTGTGCAAATGTTCCCCACATGGAAACCCACGAAGCATTTCCATCAAACCGTCAACTCGTCTTTGACTTTTTAACTTCATGTCATGTTGTCAACATGGACCAAGTGTCAGCTCGAGTCTTTCAGGTCATAGAAGTACTGACGGTACAAACCCGACATGCTCTGTCCTGATAATAGGTACAGATAAAATAAACCTCATAGGTCCAATAAAAAACAAATAGAAACAAAAGCCCCACAATGACTATGACTAACACTTTGTACAATTAGTTCATTTATGACTCTCAATCTCTGACCTTAATCAACCTTCACCTTTGATCAGCACTAATTAGAAAACGCTTCCTCATCCAGACCAGCTGTTTGTTTCTCTGGTTTCCTCAAAGTCTAACGCCAGATTCAAAGTATTTATATTAACCGGCTCCCTGCGACGGTGTCATTTTAAATCTACAGAGAAAACAGGAACTGTTTGGTACAAAACTGTCATAATTCAAACCAAAGCTTCTTTGTCATCGCCAGTGAATTTGTACAAACTCTCCAGAGGTGTTGTAAAGGTATAAATGACCGTTTATTTTTCCTTCTCACGGTTTATTGCACATTTCCACTAAAGCTGGCATTCGAGGACGACGTGACTCAAAAGGAAAACTCTAGTCTCTCATCTCATTGTGCCACTTTTGAATCGGTGATCTTCATTCGTCTGTTAATTATTCAGAGCTCGTTTGGTATGTTTGGTTGTTTCACCTGCGCCGAGAAGGCAGAGCGTCAGGACAAGACGGCTGGCGTGCATGGTCACGGAGGGGCTCACGGGAACACAGAAGACACCTGGAAGGAGGCGGTTTGGAAGCTGGAAACACAAAAGCACAAATGTTCAGTTAGTTTTTAGCACACGTGTAAAACATGCAGCGGTTTTGTTTTTGGTTTGTGTAAAAATCAAAACTCCCTTCATACACAAACTTTACCCAAATTTCTCTTTTATGTGAAAATTGAATGAAGTTAACATGAACGATGTCTCGACATATAATCCTTTTTAACATAAACACAGATTGTATTCGTGTCACAGATGACATGTGATGCCACCGTATCGCTGACACGCTAAATATGATTTTTTATTTTATTTTTTTTAAATGACAAATCTCCTGCTAATATTTTGTGGATGCATCAGAAAAGCAATAGTTACAAGACTGAAGAGTTTATTTGCAAAAACAGATAAGTCCATCTGCACAAACCTTCAGAAAACCTGAAGACAACGTTAATCAAACCCACATTATCTCTATTTTTGTCATTTCTACTGAGTCAAATCCACTCAGCCTCAGTTTATATCGATCTCATCTCAACTAAACAACAACAAAAAATAACCTGTTTATGCAAATGAACTCTTCAAGTAATTACCCTCAAACAACAACAACATGTGTTATTAATAAAGCAGTTTTCTATCCATATAAATGAAGGCAGGATGAGGAAGAGCTACTTACCTCAGAGGCTCTCAGCGACGACTTCTCTTCCCGAAAAGACTGGATGATGTTCTCGGACAGCTGCTTTTATGACCTTGTTATCACTCGCTGCCCTCCCATTTGCGTGCGTGGGCTGCAATACATCGCCGCAGTCGAGTCAGAAGGACAATGCAGGTATTGATTTAACGTGTTTATTAATGGTTACCGAGCAGCTATATTTGGTTTTTTTTATGGCTTTTCCTTGGCTGCAACATTTCAGTTAAGGAAGTACACATTATCTTTACGGAGCGTAAAGGTGCGAGGAGCGACTGAACAGGAGCCACGTTTAGAGTTTAGAGTCTTCAAACAGTAAGAAAATAAATTGTTAGGAAAACCTGTAATGAATCACCAAAAGAATAAACGCAGCTTTGTTCTTGTGTTGACCTTGAAGCCCTAAAGCTGCTCATGTGGGGTTGATGGATGGGTCCACTAACCATCAAAACGCCATCGAACCCCGTCTGGCAGAGAACGTTCCCACAACATTCCAATATCTTTAAAGAAAAACGTTTTTATCAAACGTTGATAGAATGTTGTGAGGATATTTTTCATTTCCAGTAATGTTCCTACAACGTTGTTGGAACGTTGGAACATTCTCAAACCAAAGTTCCAACAATGCGTTTCAGATTTCATCGAGGCCTCCAACGATTTTAGTGAAGCATCCCTGTGATGTGATGTATTAGCAAAGGTGGAATGTTCTGGCTACAATGTTCTAAACACATTTGGGGAATGTTGCTGAGGGAACACATTATAGAATCCATACACATAACATTCCCACAACGTTCCATGACAACAAAAGCAAAAGGTTCTTTTATTTTTTTCTTCAAAAAGATGTTTTCCAGATGTTGTCACTGCTTAACGCGGATCATTCGAACTGCAATGTTCTGAGGATGTTTTGAGGATGTTGTTGAGGGAACACATATAGAACGTTCTCTAACAAAACGTTCTCATAATGTTCTACTATAAGCTGTTAAAGGTAGAACCTTGTTTCCACCATGACAACAAAGGAAGTATGTTCTCGATGCAACGTTCAAAGAAACGTTTTCAAGATGTCAGCGAGACCTCAGATGGCAGAACGTTCCTCACAAGACGTTCCCGTGATGTGACATATTAGGAAACGTGGCTCATTCTGGCTGCAACGTTCTGAGGATGTTTTGTGGGCGCTGTTGAGGGAACACGTTCCAAAAATGCTCCACAACGTTCCATGATCACAAAAGAACGTTCTCAGACCAGCATTCAAAAATGTTTCCCCAATGTTATCAATGGTTTTTCGACAGAACCTTTTAAAACATTCCTCTAATGTTAACTGTACAGCATTTTGCCTTTTTCATGCCGGAGCACATTATGGGATGTTCTTCTACGAGACGTTTCCACAACATCAAAGGACGGACGTTCCCCAAAGCTCAACATTTTCAAGACGTTGTCGAGACGTCAAACGGCAGAACGTTGCCATGCTGCGATACGTTAAAGGTGGAACATTCTGGCTGTAGCGTTCTAAGGATGTTTGAGGGATATATTTGAGGGAACGCACCATAGAACGTGTGAAACATCCCAACAACGTTCCAGAAGGAAGCACGTTCCCAGTGCAGCGCTGAGTTTTGAGAACATTAGGGCATAAAAATCAAACAACACCATCAATTCCAAATGCTGTTTGAACATCTTTAGAACATTCTGGGAACTAAAAGAAACCAATAACTTTGCAGAACTTTTTATCGAAAGTCAGAAACATGAATCTTTCCCTCAACCAGTTTACTGAAGTCTACTTAAAAAACAAAAATCACATTACTCACCAGAACAACGTTGAACAAATCACCACGCACAGAGTTCTTCTCTTCTGTAAGCTGTTCTAGTCGGGAACACTGAAGAGCGAGGCGGCTCAGTCCTGGTCAAATCTGGTTCCTGCCTTCTGTTTGCTCATCTGGTCCAGCAGACCGTGGCTGGAAACACTCGGTCACCATAGCGTCGATGTGGTGTGGTGGAGTCGCAGCTGCCAGGTTTCTTTGGGGTTTTTTTTTTTCCCAGTGACCAAACCTACAACAAAAACAACCCCTGCAGCTCAAGAAAGCCTTTTCCCCTTTTTTACCAGCCGATCAAAGACACATTGTTCACCTGAAGCTGGAAAACTAGGCCCAGAAAATGTGTCGGAGGCACAAACACCAAACCGAGATGAAAGAACACTTGTTGTTGTTTTGCCACAGTTTGAAGAAACAGACGTACGGTTTGCAGTTCTCCTTAAAGGCAAAGTGCTAAAAATACAGAACACAATATTTTACATATGCAATGGCATAGAAATGAAAATATATACAATGAATGCTGCAAAATGTAGGTCCAACATAGCACAGCAGGCCGTTAGCTTAGCTTAGCTTAGCTTAGCCTAGCACAACACTGGATGCTGTTAATCTGGTTCTGCAGAATCCTGTAAAATCCACTTATCAGCTCCTTAAAATCATATTTCTTAACACTTTATATCGTGATTATGTAGTCTGTACTAAAAAAACAAAAAACAAACAAAACGTACAATTTATTGTTTAAATGTTTTCACACCAGGACACTTTTTTTTTTCACTTTTCTTACCGTAGAGACTCAACAAACAACGTATGAAATGTTCAGATTTGGACGCGTTACTCTGACAGTGTTTTATGAATTCGTTCTAGCTGCTGCCAGAGGTCGAGCAGGAAGCCTGATCACTTTTTTTTTTTTTTTTTGATTGCTTAAGATAAGACAAACTTCCTCGATCCTTCACAGCAGCTAGACACAAGCCAAGCATGGTAGCAAACAGGATAAGAGACACAGAAAAGTACAATAAAGATAAAAATAAAGATATCAGAAAGACTGCTAACACCCCTCACATGTACGGTTTGGATGATGGATAATGTGCCCGACTCTAAGTTCTGATTCATGTAGAAATAAAATCTCTGTAAACATGCCGATAAAGATAATAACTGAAACACAACAAAGAAAAATCCTGTTTTTGAATGTGACAGATACAGAAGCCGAATGCTTCCTCAGCACGTATATTATTCTCAGGTCACTTGGAAAATCAGCTGAACTGTGTTTTAGCAGCTCACACACACAGGAAGCTGAAGCATGAGTGTTTGTGTTGCGCTCGGAGCCACTGAGGGGATTTGAACACAACGGGTTCGACTCGAGCTGAAGCCTTGCGACTGTTTTTTTCCTTCAGCGAACAGAGCGACGCAGTCGTTTGACACGGACACATGAACCACTTTTCCACAATCATTCTGACATCGTTGTACGCTTCCTATGATAAAGCCATGACCTCGTTATTCCGTTCAATTAAATGGAGTTTACAAGCTTGTTTGCGGGACAACTGATAAAAAGGTGTGTCATCAGGATCAAACTGATTAACTGTGCTGCTTATCAAGTGTCAGCAGGAACTGGTGAATGTTAAAAAGCTGACAAAGATCTTATTTGAGTGCATTAAAAGTTATTTTCTGCAGTGTTTCAAACAGCAGAAAGAATTAAAACACCACGATCAGCTGATTCAACTGCAGTCCTGAGAAAAAAGTCAATCTTCTAGGAATTACATCCACAGTAACAGTTTGTTTTGCCCCTTTGACATTCTGTGGGAAGTGTAGCTGCTGTCCTGTAGTATTATTTATTAGATTTTCCTCAGCAAACAGATCTTGGACCACATGCAAGTCATGCAGAAGGGGATGGTACAAGCAAATGGACTTTGACATCAGAAGCTGAAGTTGTAGAAAGTTAGGGAGTGACCTAATACAGCTATTCACCACTCGCTTACCTCTGCTCCGCTACACTGCAAATTAAACGACTACTGTTTGCTCCACGAAATCTATTTAGCAGTTCTTACACGTCTTTGATTCACATCTTACATGCAGAAAAAAAAAGACAAATTCCAGCAGCCAGAGTTTTTATTTTTACTAATCTAAATGCGAGATTAATGGGTTTGCAAGGTATGTTGGGCTTAAAGTCACAGTTTTCAGTGTCACGAAGGTGGCTCTCTTTTTACCTGGCTAGATCTCCATGGTAGCTGACTCTGAGGAGTTAGATCTCCATGGTAACTGACGCTGTGGAGCTAGATCTCCATGGTAACTGACGCTGTGGAGCTAGATCTCCATGGTAACTGACGCTGTGGAGCTAGATCTCCTTGGTAACTGACGCTGTGGAGCTAGATCTCCATGGTAACTGACGCTGTGGAGCTAGATCTCCATGGTAACTGACGCTGTGGAGCTAGATCTCCATGGTAACTGACGCCGTGGAACTAGATCTCCATGGTAACTGACGCTGCAGAGCTAGATCTCCATGGTAACTGATGCTGTGGAGC
>NW_007577852.1:230241-234097 GCF_000690725.1 Stegastes partitus | reverse complement strand
ATTAAAGTTATTTCCTGCATTATGGGACAGAGTCAGACCTAAATGTGCTTCAATACAAGATCATGTTTAAATACATTGAGTTTAAGGTTTAACTTTCACGTGCAGCTGTCAGTCGGAAACAAATCTGTAAAATATTTTATATTACGCACGTTTAACAGTTTTCCAGCAGCATTCCCGTCTTCACCGTTTGCACTAGAGGCATATTTTACGTCATAATTTTTTAACATTCCTCATTGTTCTTCATTAAAACAACGTGTTGACTGAAGCAGCTGCACAAGATCGTTTTATTTTGTGCAGAAGAAGAGTCACGTGAAGCCTTAAACGCCTCCTTCTTTATGTGAACCCACACAGAGTCTGAAGCAGAAAGTCTGAGTTGACAGAGAAAGTTGAAAACCACCTTCGTGATGCCTGTGATCTCTGGCTGGGGCTTTGGTTTTTGTCGAGCCGGCTTACACAAAGAAAGCCTGGATATGTCCAACAAAGTATAACCCTCAGGTTGTGACAAGTGTCTCAGGCTTTAAGGTAGTTTTTTCAAAGACTTTTTTATTATACAACCATGTTTCCCAAACCTCAACATGAGTGCTTTGGGTACAACGCCATAAAAATGGTTGATAACACTCTAGATGGTGACGATGATTGGATTGTTAAACCCATCACTTGGTTGATTGAAAATGTAATTAGGGCAGCCTTAGTTTATTTTTTTAAGCATACTTGCCATTGAAACTGTCTGATTGATCTACACTGACCAGCCACAACATTAAAGGCAGGTGACCAGCAGGTCTCATGGGGTGCTTCAAGGAAGGACAACCAGTGAACTGACAACAGGGATGTCAGACGTCTACGGCTCATTGGCTTATTGGTGGTGAGTGAAGGTTGTCCTGTGTGGCCTGACAGAAGAACTGTGGCACAAACCCGCCGAAAACCGTAACGCTGCTGCAATAGAAAGCTGTCAGACGATAAAGAGCATTGCAGCGTGTGCAGCAGTGTAGCTGCCGACACATGTTGACCTCTGTCCACTGCCAAAGCACCTACAATGGGAGTAACAACTGGACCGTGGGGCGATGGAGGAAGGTAGCACGAGCTGATGAATCGAGACAGGTACGTCGGTTTTTCTCGGGGGAAAGATGGCAGCAGGATGCCCTGTGGGAAGAAGGCAAGCTACTGGAGGCTAATGATGCTATGGACGACGTTCTGCCTGGAAATCTTTAGTCTTGCAATCAGGTGGAAGTTTCTTCAACACCTTCCGAAACAACCGATGGCGTCTTTCAGCAGGATGGTGCTCCCTTACGCACTGCAAACAGTGTCCAGCAGTCGTTTCAGAATGACGATAAAGTTCAAGGCACTGACTCGAACTTCCCCAGATCTCAATCCAATGGAAAAACACTTCTGATCCACGGAGACTCCATCTAAACATCCAGGACCTAAAGGAGCTAACATGTTGGTACATGTTCCCAACTGGACAGCTCCAGAGGCCTCGATGGTTCAGAGCTGTTTTTGATGGCACAGTGAGACCTACACAGAATTAGCAGACTGGTATTTTTTGTGGTGTTGTGGCTAAGAACTGTCGGCTCACACACACTTAGTCCTACAGACCGGTGTGGAAACAGTAGGTGCAGCATTTTTGTGCTACTAATTTGTCCCTTAACATCTAATTCAGAATAGTAGTATCTAATATGACTTTTGATTAGCTTTGTGTATAGTTCGAACGTTTAACGTGTCTAAATTACTTTTATACGTGCAACTAAGGCAGCAGTGGTTTAATGGTTTAACATCAGGGAGTGTGATGTCCTAAATGTGATATCACTCAGGTTATGGGTTTATTAACGGTTATAATATGACGCTGAAGTTTGTTTTGGTGTAGCCAGCCTTATTTTTTATGGTGTCACACGTGGTTCACAGTACAAAATCCATCAAATTATCAGAGAAAAAACAGATTTTTCATATGTGTGGCTGAATCAGTTTGGGAAAAAAATGGTTTAATTAGCAATTGATAGAGCAATCTGTACTTTTTTCTATCTAAATTGCCCAATATAAATGCACACAGGTAATTTAATATGGCTTTACGACCTGTCCTCATGCAGCCTTGGTGCAGTCCAACAACAATGTGGTCCATTTTTATTGTAATTTTAGTTTTGTCAATCTGCTCACTTCAAAGTAATTCAAGGGCCCTGTTCTGTTCCCACCACTTAATTAAATGCATTAATGCAAGATAAAAACTTACTGATAAACCTTTTAAGTCAGCTTAGTATCGTGTGTATAATCTAAACTCAAACTTAGTGGATTTTAAATTAAACTCAAGTTGAGTTAACTTAATGAAAATGGCTCGATAGCTTCATTCACGACATCAGGACTTCAGGTCGCCTCCACTTTGAACACTAGAGCGACTTCATTCGTAAAATGAATTAATGAGTACGCCTAAAAATACCTACTTGGAAGAATTACATTTTTATAACATAAAAACTTGTGTTCATAGCTTTGATTGTAGAGGAAAAGCTAATTCTGCTAGCCCAGTTCAGTTTGTTGGTTGAAGTTGTCGTAACCTTTAGTTTTTAATACTGTGTTGATTTATGAGAGTTTGAAGTATTTTAATGTCGTATATAACACACGGAATATATCTGAAATCAGACAGGACTAACTGGGAGTTTGATTTTGGAACGATTTGTTGTAGCACGGTGTCAGTAAAAGAAGAAAACTGTGATGAGAAACTAAACTCTCGCTCACATAAATATGAAACGAGGGCCCACGTGACTCCATGTCCTCTTTTACTTTTTTGATTTGCTTCCTGGATTTTTGTTTTTTGCCTGTTTTCAACAACACTATATTTCACATGAAGGAGAGGCAGCTTGCATAACAATAACAGAGATCTTGGATTGAGCAGAGTTCAGCCGAACCTTCAGTAAACGCAGAGCGAATCGTCAACCCGCCTCAACACACCCTGAAACGACCGATAAAATGGGAGCACCGTCTCCGTCCTGCCATAACCCAGGATTCACTATCAGACACTCCTCTACAATTTCAGAGGAATGGAAACTGACTGTGATCGTCACCGCGGTAATAAAGAAACTCAAGGAGCAGAAGCAGTTAAACCCCCTGTTCGTATGGATATTGTCCAGATAGTTACAGCTCGACTGAAGCTCAGGATGGAATGTCGACTTTTCTGGTGTTTTTTTTGTCGCACTAATTGGCTGTGACAAGGATTTTAGTAAAAACAGACAAATGTTAAAATTAACGATAACTAGCAGCATGTTGTCATTAAGGGTTCAAAGATTCGTGACCCGTCTCAAGAAAAAAAAAGTATGAACGCCTCTTTCATTGTCTCACTGCATACATATTGTTTTTCAAAATGTACACACTGAGCTTCAGGACAAGAACAAGTATGAAATGATTAACTAAGGACATGCCACGTGTCAGATTAACTAGTAATAGATATAATCATTAGTTCCCTTACATGAGACATCATGACAAACCCCTGCTGTTCTCAGACTTTAAAAACTTTGTATGTTTTCAGCTCTTTGACTTTGTGTCTCTAAATGAACTTGAATTAAATCAAACGCCACGAATTAATGGCTGCGCTGCCGACTTGGAGCCGTGTAGTCGATCAGAGTATAAGCACCAGCTGCTGTCTGGTGTTGTGAGCAGGATTTATGTGAAGAGTTGGTCCTTAACAACTCCTGTGAGCTGCCAGTGAAATCCTTTTCATTTGTGCAGAAAGCTGTGATCTGGTTCTACCAACAGGAAGCTCACATTATCAGCCACTCTGTTCCTGGAATAAACTCATCAAAAATGAGCTGATGTGTATTTAAAGTTTCAATAAAGACAAATTCTGAAACAAAACCAAGAATACTGAGTGCAACTT
>NW_007577852.1:170536-229251 GCF_000690725.1 Stegastes partitus | reverse complement strand
ATACAAAATAAGGAGCTGCAGGCCACAAACTTACTCAAAATTACAAATCATGTTTTCAGTCATTACAGCTCCTTATTTCCACAAACAAAAGTGCAAAAACTAAACACAAACCAGAAAACTTTATTCTCTGTGACTCAGAATAAGAAGTAATTCCCCAACATTCACTGCTGTCGTTTCTTGGTGTTGCCCAGATGTTTACTGTTTGGGTGAATCTTCATAATAATAATCTGTATTTATAAATCATCTGTCATGTACAAGGTGCTGCACAACAGAAAATAATAAAAACCAGTATATACCATTCTAATAAAGGATCCCAGAAACTTAAACAAGATGTAAAAAATCATGGATAAACTCCCTGCAAGCAGCTTTCAGACCCAACAAAACCACTAAGGTCAGCTCAAGTGACTTTGAAAGGAGCGGTGTTGCCTGACACCGATGACCTGAGCGTTTACGAACAAGAGTCTCCGAGGTGTTCGTTCAGCCCTGGAAATGTTTTACCTCTGTGACTTTGTCGAGCCTCAGTTAATTTATTGCTTTGGTTTTATGGCACATCGGCTGCTTGGTTCGGTTTCCTCACTCACATGAGTCCAGAGGCAGAAGGCGGCTGTTATCAGCAAACAGGCTCCGTGTGCAACCTCAAGTTATTGATCAGCCGGCGGACACAGAGAAGCATTTAGCAGCTAAAGAGGCAGATATTTTCTCTCAGGCACTAAATGGAGGCTGAATATTGCACATGACTCTAAATCACTGATAGTGCAGCTCAGTGTCTGCTGCTCGCTCAGACATTAGTCACCAGAACTCCATGATATGACAGTTTCACTGCCCTCAAGTGGCCAAAACATGGATTAATGCATATTTAAGTAAAGTTTAAATGCAGGACTGAGTATTTGGACTTTTTTTTTCATGCACTGTTCATTTTTGAGATTTGCTTTGCTTCCACAACTTGTTTCCTTTCAGATTAGTAAAAATAAATGGTGATGATACACATTTAGGTGTTTATGTTGCTGCTCTTTGTGTAATTGCATCTGAAACTTTTAAATACTATGATTCAGATATCATTCATAACCTCATTCATCCAACAGTTTATTCCTAAAAACACAGTGAAAATGGATTGTTTATTTTTTTAGTTCTGGCTGTTGACAGTACTTTCTGATTTATAGAGAGATAAAAAAAAAAAAAGACATCCATCCACCTTTTATTCTAAAATGTCAACAACAACAATGAAACAAGAATTATTAATGTGGTTTTATCAGACGTTTAAATTTCTGTTGTGGGAATTTCATGAAATTGGTGCACATCCATGAAATCAAATCAAATTTATTCATATGACACATTTTAAAACAACGTGACCAAAGTGCTGCACAAGTTTTAAGACAGACAGGCATAGTATAGTGAATTATAATGTGGTACAGTACAGTACAGTACAGTACAGTACAGTACAGTACAGTATAGTATAGTATAGTATAGTATAGTATAGTATAGTATAGTATAGTATAGTATAGTATAGTGCAGTACAGGATAGTATAGTGCAGCACAGTATAGTATAGTATAGCATAGTGCAGTACAGTATAGTGCAGTACATAATAGTATAGTATAGTATAGTATAGTGCAGTGCAGTATAGTATAGTGCAGTACAGTACAGTACAGTACAGTACAGTACAGTACAGTATAGTATAGTATAGTATAGTATAGTATAGTATAGTGCAGCACAGTATAGCACAGTATAGCACAGTATAGTATAGTCTAGTCTAGTATAGTATAGTATAGTATAGTGCAGTGCAGGATAGTATAGAGCAGCACAGTATAGTATAGTATAGTATAGTATAGTATAGTGCAGTACAGTATAGTGCAGTACATAATAGTATAGTATAGTGCAATACAGAATAGCATAGTATAGTGCAGTACAGCATAGCATAGCATAGCATAGTATAGTATAGTATAGTATAGTATAGTATAGTATAGTATAGTGCAGTGCAGTGCAGTATAGTACATTTTATTGTGGTAGAGTGTAGTATAGAACACTATAGTACAGTATTATAAAGAACTGTATAGTATAGCCTAGTATAGTACAGTATAGTATTACATAAAACATATGATAATATAGTACATCATAGCACATTATATTACGGTATAGAACATTATACTGTAGTATAATATGGAACATTATACTGTAGTATTGTATAGTATAACATAGCATAGTCTGAATAGAACATTAAGCAATAATACATTTAGTAATAAAAATACTAATACAGTGTATTGTGGTGTATTATACTGAAGTATAGTTTTGTACATTGTCATGTAGTATAGGATTTAATAGTACATCATTGAACATACATTATATTTTAGACGTTTTCTCTGAGTCAGCAAAGAAAACAAATTGTTGTTGCGTATGTTTATATTTGTGCAGTGCCACCACTTGGAATAACTCTCAAGAACAACAAATCATTTCCAGGTTGTCAGGGAGCTGCGGAAACGTCGTCTTCAAAATAAAAGCTCAACGGCTGCGCGGGCCTCCGCTTTTATTGTGAAAGCCCAACGCTGGAAACTCGGCGTCTTCGTTAGCCGTTAGCTGACAGAGCTGCCGCTGAGCCCCAGCACAGAGTGTGCGTTGATGGTGGACCGTTCCCGGTGAAAAACACCGACCCCCGGCCGCACGAAAAAATGCCTCACCGTCGCGTGTGAACGGCGGAAAGTCTCGGAGGGACAGAGTCCGGTCTCCACACGGGTTTAGAGCCAAACGACAGCAGGATGTTGCAAGTTTTAGCTTGTGGCGCCGTAGTTTTCCCCGGTCTGTTCTTCGCCTTCAGGAGGATCCTGCCGTGTGTGTTCAAACACTGGAGCGATGCCGACGTGGTGCTGGTCAGCGAGAGGTACACCGGCTAAATCCATCACTTTAACCCGCACTGCCGGGCTGAGCAGCGGCCAGGGTTAGCTTAGTGCCAGCTCTCAAGCTAACTCCGCTAGCTTGTTAGTGTGTTGAGCTTTATCTCAGATGTAGCCCCGCAAGTACCAGCATAGCCCTGGCTATGTGACTGGTATTATACTAGTATACGTTTTGTTTTTAATGTGCTTTGTGCAAAAGGGGGGTGAATAATCATTTAAACATGGTGTACTGTAGTATAGAATATTATCCCAGAGTACAGTACATTATAATGTGGTACAGTGTGTTATAATACAGTACAGTATTGTGTAGTACCACATAGAACCTGGTGTAGGATACTACAGTGTGGTATAGGCTAGTTTAGAACATTATAGTGCAATATGTAGCAGTATAGCATAATATAGTGTCGTATGGTGCAATAACCATGTAGTATAGTGTAGTACAGAACATTATACTACCATCTGCAACAGAACGTAGTACAGAATATAGTATTAAACATTATAGTGTCGTATAATACAGTACATTGTAGTGCAGTGCAGTAATGTATATTATAATATACCAAAGTGCAGTACATTATGGTATAGTATGGTACATTATAGGGCAGTATACTATGACAACGGTTTTTTTTTTGCAAATATCACAGCAAACTCTGGGTTCCTGTATGAAAGCACCAGAGCAGCCTGATTCCTGACAGACGTCCTTTACAATCTGTATTTTTGTGCGGTTTGCATGACAAATTTAAAAGTTGTACCAACGAGTGTTCACGTCCAGAACGAAGCCCGGGACTCCGAACCGGTCCGCACGAGAAGTGACGTTTTTATTGGAGCTGGAGCGAACCTGAGCCTGATCAATGCGCCGTTATGAGTTTGTGAACAGACACAATGAGTCACTACATCAGCAACTTCTCCGGCTTTACATCTCGCAAGTCGGAAAGTGGCAGTAATTAATATATAGTGAGTCCTGTGTGGGGGGGCTGTGGTGTGACTTGCTCGCATGTGCACGGCTCAGTTCAATGCTCATTTGTAGGCTGTCACTCCGCCTAATCCTCTGGTCAGCGCCGACTGCTGAGTTAGCTATGCACTGGAAAACACTGAACCGCTACTCCTGAATAACGCTAATTCACTAATGCTCAGCTCTCGGAAAATGTTGTTCTTACAAGCATCCAGGCCTCGGGGGATGTCACGCTGCTCGGTCTCCACCACCACCAAACCAACCCTTCATATCTGCTGATACCCAGCTTCAACCTCGCTGGTGGTTTTGAGTTTGGTGGAACAGGTTCAGCAGGTTCCCGGTTAACGGCTCTGTGTAGCTGTTAACATGTTCTGTGTCTAATAACTTTGCATTTAATGTTTTAGTTTTACATCACGATGCTCATGTGAAGTGATGAGTTAGGCTGCTGTGAGTTGGCCTTTCCATCACCTTTTAACTTAAACATGCAATGTTTGCTTAAGAGACTGTTTAAAAGAGGCAGAAATATCCACCTCTCAGTGTGTTTACAAAAAGAAATGGGTCAAACTAATCAAACAAGTGATCATACGATTCCCACCGTGCCATGTGATCGCATTCCTTATTTAATCGTCTCTATATTCATGGCAACTCCTCAGGCCTTAGGCTGTTTTTTTTTTTTATTTTCACCTGTGAAAACACCTTCAAATTCAGTCAGCAGCAGCTCCGCAATTCTCAGAGCTGAACAAAAACATATGGTATACATGGACAATAGACACATGAGAGAATTATGAAATACGACGAGTCCCCAGAGTTGAGGGAAAACTCCAGCCAAATGTTGTTTTTTTTGTTTCCTCCCAATCAAAATTGAATCCACCGAATCGGTAGCAAACGACGCTCTTGTTGTTCTAAACTGTAGCTCTTAAAATACGATTCAATAGACGTGAAGCATTTTAGTCAGAGTAGTGAAAGGTGGCCTCTTTGTTTTGGCCGTTTGGAGAGCTTAAGGGCGAGTGTGCCACACTCTGCGACCTTCTCAAATTGGCCAAAACCGGTTGCGATTTAGAAACGGATGCAGCCCGGTGCTTGAACCACTCAGGCTGAAAGGGTTGCTCTCCGTATCCTGGTTTGTAGCACAGACTTTCTGCTAAATCATTTGTATAAACATGCATGTACCAACCTTACATTAGCTGTGACTGAATGTAAAGTTCTCCACTCTCGCTTCTTTTGCCTCTCATCTCTGTTCATGAAGCAGACTCGGCTAACAAACAGTTTCAACAAACACATCTTAGCATCAATTCATGCAGCTCTGTGCAAATTTGCCTTTAAAATTTACTCTTGACAGGCGGGGTTGTGTGTGATGAGTAAACAGTTTCGGATGGGTGAACCTGGTGAAACACCCCTTTAATCTGAGCCCTGCAGAAGAAGGGAGCTGCATTTCATTATGTTAAGTGACATATGTTATCTGTAAATGACAGACTGTTTAAACGGAGGTGAGCGTGTTCCTGAGTCAGCACAATCAGATGTAATACACACCATGATTTCTTGAAAGGCAGTAAGGAAGGCGTTGTCTAACGAGTGTACATCACTGAGAAATGGCTGTTGTGAGACTGTATGGCTCAGAAGTATTGAAAGGATGACAGATGGGAGAAAACTTTCTCTATTCTTAACACTAGTTGGGCATTTAAAAAAAAAAAAAGAAGCAAAGGTGCAGAGTTTATTATCTGTGGAGCTGCAGCTTATTTAAATTATTCCGCCAGCTATTTTTATTGATCTTTTTGGTCGATAAAAGCAATTGCAGTTTCTTAAAATCTAAGGTGACTTCTTTCAGTACTCGGTTCATTATTCGGTAAAATACTAAAAAGCTTCCAAAAGAGAAGCTGGAACCAGGAAAGAGTCGGCGTTTGGGCTTTATATGTGACTCCAGTGATCGATTCAGTGCTGATTAATCGATTAATCAACTAACACTTGAGCTCCAATCATTGGGCAGCAGCCATCTTAGTGCATGTCGGACTTTCTAAGCGGTCCTCTGTCAGGGTGCTAATGCTAGCAGCATGCTAACACACAGTGTGTCATGAAGGATTTAACGTGATCATTTTGTGCTACCTTGGTAATATACCTGTACCTGTTTGTGTACTGTGGAGATCCAGCTTTTGTGAGTGCTGTGTCTGCCACACGGGGACAGCTTCCTCATATGTTTAGTGTATTTAGGAAAATGGGAAATGGGAAGTGAGTGTCAGCAGTCTGACCGAGCAGACAAACGGCCAGCTGCTTTACATGAGCCACGGATCATTTTCAAGGAAGTACAGAAAAGAGCTGATACATCAGTGCCGTAGGCTGTATAAATAAACAGGAATAACTTCCAGGTCTGGAGAGGGGAGTTATTGAGCCAGCAGGGGGCGCAACCCGTGGTCGCAAGAAACAAAAAAAAAAAGCCAGATTGTTTGGACAACTCTCTGCTTCTCATTTGATTTGTTGTCTTAGTAAATGTTTTCTTAAGGATCTCATGGTCTCAATCACTAGTTTTAAGTCTCCTTCAGTGTAGCATGACGTTCATTTTGTGAATTATGGTCTCATTTAGAGGAAAACTGATGAGAAAGTAGAGAGTGCTTGAGGATGTGGTGACTTCGTGATGACCTCGTTAGCTCGCGTGTTACATCCACTTTCAATAAACCAAGATGGGAAACTCGAGACTTGAAAATGTCCGTCCACAAACTGACGGACGACTTCACAGTGGATCTGTCTGTTCAGTTTGTACGCTCTAACACCAAAAAAAAGGCAGAAGATGAGAACTCAAAACGACGGCGTACTATAGCAAAGCCTTAGCCCACTTTAAAGAACGACACTTGACTTCACGAGGGATTATATTGCTCGCCATCACCCAGCTTAAGAGCCTTATGGCCTCCGTTATGGTTTGCCTTTTAGGTTTTATACAGGAGCAGCAGTGCCCCTAATGTAAGGACTTGTTCTGTTAATGCTGCCTCGACTGCACAGTTCAGTCCTCATTAACCACCAGCAACCTCAAACACAGTGAAGTAGCTCTTCACTGCTGAAAATGTGAGTTACTTTTGCCCTCCTTAGACATAAAACGGGGTGGATTAAGTGTTCGGTTCACACTTGTGATATGATGCAGTCTCGTGCAAGGTCACCACAATCTTAAGCCTTGAAGGATGAATCTAGAAAATGCCTCCCACGTGTCTTTCCTGTTGATGTTGTGGGTCATGCTAACTTTGTGCAATTTGCCTCTGCTGTAGGGATTCAAGCAATCTGAGCTGCACGAAACAGTACTTGAATGCCGTCTAAAACGTGGCAAAAACATGTGCTCCCTGTAGCTTCTTTAAAAGATTACGTTTTTACATATAAACACAGAAATTAGTATTCCGCTAACTGTAGCGCCACATATGGAGGCTTCCTGTTTGACTTGCTAATTTATCTATGTCAATTAAGTGCGTCTTTTAGTGACATTTTTAAACATGGAGTCAGTTAAGCAAATTTTTAATCAGCAAAAGTGTAAAGTAGGTGTTCCCAGTACTGTGACTGCTCGCAAACTGGTTAAGAAACAAAGCAGCAAGTCATGTTGCTGCATCCATTTGTGCGATTGTGGGGTTGTGATAGGAAGGGTGGGGGAGAGAGAGAGAGAGAGTTCCTTCTTGCCTTGAAATGCACTTTACCCTGTTTGCTTTTTTTGCCTCTGCTGTCACTTTTTCTTTTGCTCTGCTGCAGTGCCCATGGACCCACCGATTACGTAGCCCATTTACTTACTAGAGGGGCAAAAAAAAAAATAGAGAAAAAAAAGCCCTCCACTCCTGACTGTCAGACGCTGTGTGTGTGACAGAACATGAAAGCGGTCCGTGTACAGCGAAACAGTCGGTAGGAAGACGTGGTCGCAGTTAAAGGGAAGCCGAGGTTCTCGCTGGCCTGACACAGCAGGAAAGAAAAGACAACATTGCCGAACAAGGCAGCGAAGCATTCTTCCCTTTTTCCCCTCCGCACGCTCCTCACCCCGTCAACCTCAACCTTTCAGCAGCAGGGAGAGGGGGTTATTGGCGGACACACAATGAATTGGCTGTGTAAAATCTGGGTCTTGTGACAGTATGCGACCATGCAGCCCTACAAGGCAGCCCGGCGTGGGGGTAAAATGTGTGTGTGTGTTGTGGGATTGAATCTGCAGAGAGAGAGAGAGGCAAGTTGGTCTTTTCCCAGCTCAGGCCTTGTAGTTTTGTACCCGCCGGTCACGTGGACCGCGTTGCCTTGCCGATGCCGGTGTCATGGCCGCATTCCCCCGTCGAGATCGGTGTGAGGTGACGGCGGGTTCAAGCAGGAACGCACATAAATACTCCCTTTGTTTCCCGGTCTTGCCATTTGCAACACACCATTAAAAAAAGAAAGAGAGCAGTCTCCTGACCTTGTAAAACTGGTCTCTGCTCCGATTAGCTGGGACCTGATCCGGGGCCTGGGGCGGACCGAGTCCAAATGAAATTTACCCTAATCAGATGTGGGTGTTGGTCCGGGTTTAGAGCTTTGTGACCGTCTGTGTAGTACCTCAGTAGATCCACTGGGACCCTGCATCATCATCATCATCATCATCATCATCATCACAAGGGGGGGACATGTACTGTTTGTGGCAGACGAATTCCCACCCACGGTTGGGTACGCGTGTCAGCTGTGGAAAATTTGCGAAATGTAAGCATCATAGCATGAAATCTGGTTTTATAGCCGCTGCAACTTGTGAAAGTAACGAAAAGGGCATGTAGGGAGTGCTGTCACCCGCGAAGGCCGACGCGCTGTCTTTCAATCTTAAAGAAAATGATTTGGATCTGCGCCATAATTGAACCGGCAGTGCTCCACCTCTCCTCTCCGCCAGGTTTCATGGAACTTCGCCGGCTAGTTTTTCGCGCAACTTACCAAGAAAACGGCGCCGAAAACAAGCTTTCACTTTGATACGAAATAGAATAATCCCCCAAATGTCAACACGGAGTTGCACTGACGAGATCCAGAGTTGTGGTTGTTGTTCGCGTGTTAGCAGTTGAGAGCGACAGTTGCGGTACCGTTTGTTTTTGCTTTATTTAATTTATCGACTTATTGATTGCCAGCCGGTTACAGCCCAGGTGAACTGGAGACTGGAAACTCAACACAGTGGCATAGAAACGCTGCTGCTAACTGGTGCTTTGATGCTATCACACCAGTGCACAAGTATAAATACTCACAGCAGTGTATTCCACATGGCAGTCTGTAGATTCAACATAGGTCCAGTTCTCCAGAAGATTTACCGCGAGTGATGAAGTTCTGTCGCTGCTTGGGTTTGTTGAAGTTTGGGATCAGTTGTAATCATCCTAAGGTCGCCGTCTGATTGGGTATATGGGTTTTCTGTGGGTCCGTTTACGAGTGGGCCAACAAATGTGACTCCAGAACACAGAACTGTCGCATACGGACAGACCCGGCTGCAGCTAATGATTATTTTCATCGTCTGTCGATTAATTAATTAGTCGTTTGATCTCGTAAATGTGCACTGGATGTATTGTCTGATAATAATGAATACAGAAAGATATCATGTTAAGTATTTGGGTCGTATTGTTGAGCCCAACAGAGGACCATGAACATCTAATGAAAAAAGCCTCGGCAGTTTGACCCGCGGTTCTCGAGACATGAACAAGCTGAACACGTAAGCCCTCGGCTCGCACTGCAGAATCTTAGTAAATAAATACTGAACATGATTATGTTTCTGACTTTTTGACTTAATCCGGACCTTTAAACCCCATGATTCCTCCCGTAATCCTGTTTTTATTTGGAAAAAATCTGGTTATAGCACAGCACTAAAGAAGAAAACGCTGAGTATTTATGCACATATCTTTCATTTCTGGTGGCAAAATAAATTGATAATCCTCAGCACTGTACTTTCCTCGTGCAGTGTTAATCCTCTGCAAGGCCTCCGAATCGCAAGAAACGTGTAAATCAGAAATTTGTTTTCTTTGTAGCCCACACAAGTCTCTCATCCATTATGAACAAGGGCTGAGTAATTGTCCCACTTGCAGTTTCACAAGGTAACCTGTGTTTGTCTCGATTCATTGCTGTGGGTGGTGATGTAAACCAGACCCACAGGGAAAATCATTCCTGAACAAAGTGCTGCTTTAAAGGGGCGACTGTCTATTACGGCTGCAGTGAGTGCCGGGGAATAAATTACATGTTTTCTGATTTCAAAGCAGCTTACTGTCAGTGCTGCCAAGCTGGAGAGCAGCCAGAGAGAGAGCTTGTCCGAGCAGAAGCAGTCATTCATGGTTTGAACAAATTGGTGATATAATCCAGCGTCCTGTTTTAATTTGGACAAACAAAAAATAAAACTCTGTTGAGCCACTGGAGGAAAATCAGCGTGTCTGTGACTGTGAACTGAACATTCGTCACGTTTTCTCAGCGCAGTCACAGGACACCAGTCAAAGTGGACTCATTGTACACGTTCAGGTTACTACGAAACATCTCGGAAGGTCACGAGTTGTGAGTACACGCTGAAGATAAGTGTGAGGCCCGTGAATGTCGTGTGTGCCCAATGCCACCACACAGTGACACTTCAAATAGAGATGCACCGAGTTCTCCTATGTCACAGGTCTGTTTATAGACGAGGAAAGTTGAGGCCAAGCACTGCTAATCCTACGATGGTACGCTGAACTTGAAAGTCTGACGGCCCGAGTAGCTCACCTGAAGGGACGCTTGTTGAACGCTTGACCTACATTTATCAAAGAGGCATCAATCACACGGGTAGCCCAACAAATCAACCATACGATATGGTGTTTGATGAATACGTCAGGTTTACCGAACCCTTCCAAGAACACCAGATATCAGAGGCTAGCGTCTTAATCTTTGTGTGTGTGCTTTCTGTTTTCATAGTTGTGACAGAAGACCAAGCTTTAACAACAGGATGACAACAGGAACAAGTCTTTTACTGGTGATGTCGAGATGTCACCGTTTTCCTTGATAATTTACACTTTAACCGTTGTGGATTAGCTGTAGTAGCTGGTATTGCTTTGTGTAATAAGTCAGTTATTCAAATTCATAACGCGAGCCTGACATAGACAAAGGATCGGACTTGGGTTCTTGCCGATACACATCCATCCATTATCTATACCCCGCTTAATCCTCACTAGGGTGGTGGGGGGCTGGAGTCTATCCCAGCTGACTCAGGGTGAAGGCAGGTTCACCTGGACAGGTAACCAGTCTATCACAGGGCTACACTTAGAGACAGACAACCAAGCACACTCACATTCACACCTACGGACAATTTACAATCACCAATTAACCTCAGCATGTTTCTGGACTGTGGGAGGAAGCCGGAGAACCCGGAGAGAACCCACGCTGCACGGGGAGAACATGGAGACTCCACGCAGAAGGATCCGGGTGTCCTCACCGGGACCCGAGCCACCGACCTTCTAGCTGCGAGGCAACGGTGCTAACCACCGCTCCACCTTGCAGCCCTCGATACACATCAGTTACAAACATTTAAATCCATTCATTCATAAACTCGTTGCATTAATCGTCGTCCAATCCTGATCAAACCACTGCAGACCAATACTAGGAGTCTCCAAGCGTGCTAGCAACGCTTACAGCTCAGCTGATCTTTAAACTATTTGTGCTGCATTCAGTGGCAGCTTGAAACTCAAAATATTCATTATCTGCCCAGAAAAACTAAAAGAAAACACCACAAGAAGTCCCGTTTCCTGCTGGGTAACTCTGATAAGGAATCTCAGCCTCAACTTCTGCATTTTGTGTTATTCACTGATATAAGTAATGTGTGCACTATGAGCTCAAAACCTTCTAAAACATTAGACCGTATACTTTTAGCGCTTTTTTTTGTTTTGCTCTTGTGTACCTACAGATAGGTGAACTACATTTATCTTGACGAGCATTTGTTGATGATAGAAAAGGGCCAAAACAAACCTAGATGCGTCGACTGAGCAGAGGTCAAAAATTATTTAATCTTGAGGATGAAAGCGGGTCCATTTCCAAGATACATCGTATGAGCAATGCATTTCCTGATTAGTACAGCAGAGGATGATTTGATGGCAGTAGATAGAAACTAAATGGTTCACTGAAGTTTTTAGGATTCGTCCCGACAAAGGCACGAATCCATCATGTAGCTGTCAAGACACAGTCAGAACCACAAACATTAACCTCATTTAGTCGCTAAAGGTCCACCAAAGTGATTCTAATGCCTCCTCTGGGGATAACAAACGTCCGTATGGAACCCATTTACCCCTTCTTTTTTTCCACCCTGGATCAACAGAGCCACTCGACTACAATGGCTTAAAAATGACACACAAATCCCCGACTTCTGTATTAGATGCTGTGACCGCCCAGCCTGCTATATGTGAATAAATATATAAATAGCGCTTCTCTCTCTCTAAATCTTTTTGTGTGTCTTTTTCAGACTGGTGTCCTCCATCCATGCTGCCATGGCAACCACAGCAGGAGTCATCGTTGTGTCATCATGCCGGGGAAATGTCATTAATGACAGGTCAGACTTCAACTTATCAAGCGTCTCAGTGAAACACTGGTTACCAGTAATAACACAGAGGTCTGACTCTCCTGATGTGGAACAACAGGCAGCTTTCCACTGACGGACCTTCGGACGCTCACGAGGTTGCATCAGCATTTACAGGAAGGACCCTCTGTTTGGCCCTTTTGGCCTTTTTGTTTCTCTTGCGATGTAGGATGCGACCGCTTCGACCACGCCGTCGATTCAAGCAACAACTACTGAACGCAGCGCCACTTCTCGGGGCTTGTAGGATGATGTATGATGAAATCTATCATTTCAAAGAGTCCTCTTGACCTCCTGACCAGAAGATTTGTAGCACCAACAGCCTTCCAACAACTAAATTACTTTATTTTGATTGTCTTTTGAAACAGAAAACAGAAGTAACTATGACTGAAAAAGTACTTCAAACAAAACGGGACAAAAGCTGATTGTGGCAGTCAGTGTCTGGATGTGATGTAGCTCTGAGAAAGTCTGAAGACACAGATGTCTGTCTCTGAAGCAAACAAGGGTTGTTTGTGTACCAAGACTGTGATAGTCCAGGTTTAAGGCTGCCTTATAAGACCTTGGAGAAGCTATAACAGATAAACCGCACTGCAGAAGTTAACGCTAGCGACCTAAGAAATGTTGAGTTTTTTGTTATGTCTTTGCTTAGGCTGCGTTTGACCCACTTCACTCATTCAGCTAGCTGCTGCTTTCATTCAGGCCCTGCCTCCAGACCAGCCACCTGGCAGTGAGTTCATGTTAGCCATAGCTGTAGCCTCCCCTGTACAGTTTAGGAAAGTGTGACGCTAAGCTAATGCTAGCCCATTAATCCTCCTGAGTCAGCGGCTGGACCCGGGCAGTCCCAGTTCCAGGCTGCTAATCTCCGCCACCCCTCCCCTTCACCCACAAAGCTTAATTCCTCCACAACGCTGCTCAGTTCTGCTGTCCTGTGACGTGCACACGGCCTGCAGCTTATCAGACACATGCTCCCGAGTCAGACCCACGAACGCTCTAATACTGCATCACAATCTGTCGATGCATTTGGCCTGCATTGCCTCAGATGCAACTATTTTTGAAAGGTTTTTGGGTGACCAAACGTCCTAAAGTCTAACGTTTCTTAAAATACATGAACAGTTTGTGAAGTGTAGATGAGTGTTCAGATCTTAGACGACTGTAGATGAGCACAGTGCCGTTGTGTGTCCAGTAGAAACGATGCCCAAAGCTACAAAAGTAAGACCAAAGTCCTGTTCAGTCATACTTGTGTTGACACGCGATGAGCAAAGTTTGGGTTTTGCTTGAATTTACTGGCTTAAACGCCCGATTTATTAATGGGCTGCCACATTATCGCTATTGAGCCGGCTGAAAGACAAAAAAGTATTCTTTACTGCATGCTGCGCTGCCTGTCATCCATCTGAACATCCGTGAAGATGTTGCTCCTCTGATGGATTTTAAGCTTTTTGTGAATGGGTCTCCGTGTTATGTAGACGTATTCACAACACAACCTACATGAGTTTGTACCCAAAACGTTTCCCAAACTTTCATTTTTCATCGCCAACGCAGCCTCCATAATTCTCTGAACAGAAAAGCGGCAGCAGGAAGATGCAGAGAAAACAAAACAAAACACAACACGATGCTGATTCACCTCGTCGTCGTGTCATTTTTCAGGCACATTTAATTCGACAACCACTTTAATGTATAGAAATTTACAAGAGGTCCGTAGGTAATAGGCTCAATTTATTATTATTATCCCTGAAATAATATAACTTCACAAATCCTGCAGAAACATAATCATGACACTGGGTAGCACAAATCAGTCACACAAAACGCATGCAATACAATGCAATATGCTAATGCTAGCTAGCCAGAGGACCAGATAGTTCAACGCTTAATGGCTCCTCTAGGCTTGACTGTACTCCAGAATTTCAAACAGCAGTCTGGTCAGTTTTGGAGGATGTGTGTTGGCATGTATAGAAGCTAGATTTTTATGCGGAGGAGTGTTTCTCTTTGCCTTACAGCTCGTACATGCACCAAACCATCGACTGGCGTAGCCGTCGTTCTGTCTTAAGCTCTCTGTTGTGCTTTGCTGCTCTTAATCTCCATCCACTGACCTTAAGAGCTAAAGAGCCCAGCCAGAGGTCAGAGGTCAGTAGCTCAGCTCTGCCCTGCAGCTTTACTCCATTCTGTCCACATAATTAACCATCACGGTAATCGGTGCTCATTAGAGTGCTGCAGCTATCCAAGCTGTTTGTTATACTGTACTTACATAAGCCTGTCCTGAAGCCTTTATGTGCTCCGCATGTCGGAGAGGCGAGGCATGTAGGTTAAACGGGTGTCTTCCTGTGTTTACTTTTACTCACGCTAAAGGTCATTCAGTTTACCATCGACTGTAGCATCTTGTGGTCAATGAACACTGCGGCGGGGTTTTTCCTGCCTCACGAGGGGCCTTTGGAGGTAGAATACACACAGCAGGAACCGGAGTCAGTCCAAGTACAGGAGAGGCAATAAGTCCATGCTTCCTGATTTGATAGAAACCTACATGTAGTATATTTATTTCTGACCATTTGACAAACAGAAACGTCTATTTTCCTTGTGTAGATGGAACCTCAGTTCACAAAACTGGTTAAAAAAGAGTTATTTTTATTCTCCATTCGTATAATTTTACTTTAGAGCCGGTGCAAAACAAATCCTGTACTGGTCCTGTTCACTCCATATGAAACAGCTATGAGGTAACTTGTTTGGAGGGATGTTATATTTAGAATTAATCAGCATTCATATTCTTTTTCAGAAGACCCTTCAATAATATTTTCTTTGCAACTAAAGATATATGAAAAATGGTGCAAAAACACGACTCTCCCACAGCCAGATGTGGCCTCCTCCCCAAAGACGCCTAAACCTCGTCCAGTTATAGGATCAGACTGCTTTGATAATGATTAATCCATGTGTTGTTTTTTCCATCTCCAAACTTGAGCTGGTCAGGACCTGTGTGTTCTTTCTGAAAACAGACCGGGTTGTTCCATAGTTCAGCTCCACCATCAAAGTGTAACTTCAGGTAGCACAACATGGGAACAGGTGAATCAGCATGTACAACGCTGTCCAAGTCCCCACAGTTGTTACTGACAAAATGGTGACTCTACACACTGAAGACATTTTATTACTTGCAGTTTTAGTTTATTTTTTCCATGGCTGTTGCTTGTGTGTGTGCTGTGTAAACATTACCTGCAGTTCAACCCAGTTAAGCTAATAAGTCTCAGAATTTGTGTCACATGGCTGGTGGACACGAGCGAGTCACCACTGAATCGCACAGTTACCACGAGGAGAGCATTTCTACACAATCCAGTCAGAGCAAAAAATATATTTTTAAACTCAGATTTGGTCAAGTTTTCCAACGGAGCAGCACAGACGAGGACTGTCAGAGTTCAAGTTAAAATCGATAGAATTTTCTGTTTTTACAGTTTCTGACTGTTTTTTTCAACAATAAGTTCCCTTTCAAGTTTGCTGGTGGGTTTTGATGTTCAGAAGGTTACGCTCAAGTAATTAAAACCCCCAATTAACAAAACTGGTTTAGAAAAGCAAATATCTCTTGTTCTCAGTGTTGTAGCTCTGCTGAGTGTCCTTTGGCCTTGGCTAAAACCTTTTTGCAAGGTGTCAAGATTTCATCTGTTCAAGAAAAGCCCTGGTGGTTGTAGACCACTAACATGTGTTTTTGTTCTCCTCAGGCACTGGCTGGCCACCTACTTTGTCATCTGGTACGGTGTGCCCTACATGACGTACGACATCTTTGCCATGTACCTCAGTCACTACTACCGCTTCCGCGTCAAAGGGCACGAAGACTACAAGCAGCATTCGCTGAGGACCGTGAACTCGTTTGTCCGCAGAGAGTTCCTGCTGGTGCTGCATCACATCGCCCTGCTCACCATCCTGCTGCCCGTCACACTGGTGAGCAGAGGAGGGGGGGCTGATGAGGAAAACCAGGGAGGGATTGAGACGGCGCTGATGAGGTCATGTTGTCAATAGGCCAGACCAATAATTAAGAAAACCGAATGTAATGCAGGCAGTACTGCTGGTGATAGATCTGTAAGCTGCTGCATTGGCTGCTGGCAGAAATCAAAATGATTGGCGTCGCACATCTCAACCTTTATCTGCACGGTGGGAGGACGGACTGCTCACAACAACAGGCACACAACAGGCTAATGAGCTTATTTAAGGGGATCATTACGGGTGCAGTGATTGCTGCGGCTCATAATGTATGTTAGAACAGTTTTAAAAGAGTGATTTTAGCACAAGTTTAAATAGGAAATAAAACATTTTATTTACTTACAGAATATTAGAGCTGAAAGTGGATCAATCAATGAGGCGACCAACAGAACAGTTTTTTTTAACAGTTGTAATAATGTCGGGGATCCAGACTAACGTTTAATTGAACTTGTGCGCTTTACTTTTTCAGTCTTCTCATCGTGCCTGTTGGTGCTTGTGTTCCTCACAGTATAACCCAGATTGTTTTCTGAAGCTACAGCTTACCAGCATGTTGTAAACGGCTTACATGCCCTGATGAAGTCGGAGCTGTGCACAGAGAAGACTCTAGTCTCCACGTAGCTTAGCTTAGTGATCAAGGCAAGTGTGTTGCCACAAATTTGTTCAAAAGAGTGAAATAAGGCGTTTTAATGCCAGATTTACCTCCGTTGACCCTGAGTGATTTTATATACGTGGGTGGGCCGACCGGAGACACACAGCCAGACCTGCTAAATGTCGGGCGCACTGCTACGATCAATAAAAATGTTCAGATGCACCTAATAGATCTATCGATCATTTGAGTGATTTTTCAAGGAAATATTCCAAAGTGTCACTTGTTACAGCTTCAGGCTTTAAAGTTTTTTCTTTAATATTAAACTGAATATATCTGAGGCATTAAAACATCAACTTGTGTTTGAGAAACTGGCCAGTATGTGTTCTATGTGTTGTCTTTACACTGAAATTCGCTGTGAATTTAGACATTATTTTACTCCTGGCCATTTCTGAGACCACTCTTCTGATTTTAATGACTCTGAATTTGTTCTTGTACCTTTCAAGCAGCTTTTGGTTGATTTCAACATGACAAAAACCAACTTGAGGGGAGTTTATACTCACTTGTGATAAACAATAAGTCATGTGCTGGTTTAGTACAGTCCGCTGCCAGTAATGCATTATTGTTGTGTACTCTAATGTTGCGCGTGGTTTCAAATCAATCCTCGCTTTAAGCTGCATTATCTCCTAATGAATACTTAAGTGGCAGCAAAAAATAGACACGATGCTCCCTGTCATGAATTACCTATCAAGTCATTTTCTGTCAGTCAGCTTTTAAACTCGATAGAAATAAATAGACTTAACTGCTGCCAGGAATGTAGGGAAAAGCAATTAATTTGAGTTAAAAACTGTAACGCCGTGACAGGTCAACTCACAACCATCGTTGTCACTGACAGAGCTCGTCGGTGTTTGTCTGAATTCCCGTTACTGGTATCTGAAAGCACCCTGATCAGGTCAGCTGTGGTTCACAGTGCATTACTTCCTGTTTAGAGGCTTATTAAAAGACCAAGAAAGCCACAGAAACAATTATGATGTGAGAGCTCTGTTACAAATAGGTGCCTTAACCCAATAAGGAGTCCTTGCAAAGGCCGAGCTTTGTAATGGACTGAACAAAACAAGAGTTTGCACTGAGTCAGTGCTGAGCATCTCAGTGAAATGAATACTGATGCAGCCTCTCAGCTTAGAACCAACAACAGCTTGTCTCATGTAGAACTTCTGAAAACAAGTTACAGAGCTTTACCTGAGATTGGAAAGTACAACAAATATTACAATAAAATGCCAAAATACAACAGAAACTGAAAAGTTAAACCAATGACCAACTCCACAAAAAGCGATTTCCGAATAGTGAGTAAAAGAAGACGATGACTTTGCTTCTGTGGTCTGTTCCTGTGGGTCACTGACGGAGAAGACGTGTCGACTTTAGGTTTCATTTCTGCAATTTCTGGTAAAGTTAGTGTCAACGGTACATCCAGGAACTGAGTCCTACAATCCTTTAAGCTGCTGTATCGAAGTACTTTATTTTATTCACTTTTTTCATATTTTTTCCGTAGCTGCTAACCAGCTAGCTGAGGCCTGTCCCTGCTCCCGTTTCCCTATAATATAGCTGGTTAGCAGGATTACAACGTAGCTATCAAAGAAAAATGCTTACATTTAGCATCTCTAACGGTAATCGCAGATTTTTCTTAAATATCCATTAAAACACATCGTTGAGTAACTTGTTCTCTGCTGCTGGACCTGGTTGAGGTTGGCGGCTGCATTTTGAATCAGTGGAGGCATCTCCAGGTTTTGTTTGATTCGACATGAGCAGAGAGCGCTGCAGTAACATAACGAGAATGAAATTATTACATTAAATATTACGTGTGAATTCTTAACTGATCAAACAACCTGAGTTGGATAAAACAGGATTGGACAGCAGGATTATGTTTGCCTGACAGGTTGAGATGGTTGACAAGATGATACTGAGGTTTCTGCAAGAGTGAGAAATAGAATAGAATAGAATAGAATAGAACTTTATTGATCACCCATTGGGGGAAATGTACACGCCACAGCAGCATCCAAAAATATAGAAAGTACAAGAAATAACAATAATTATGTAACGTGCATCCTGGTGTCGGCACACAGCAGGTCCAAGGCTCCACCGTCTCCGGTTGGGCCGTCCACATGCTGGCTGAATGTGGGCAGAGTGGTAGAGAGCCACGTCTGGTTAAAGTCTCCTGAGATGACCATCAGAGACTGAGGGTGTGATGTTTGCAGCTGGGACACTGAACTGTGGATGAGCTCACAGGCTGCAGCAGCATCAGCCGAGGGGGGGATGTAGACTGCAATCACCAGGACGTATAAAAACTCCCTCGGCAGGTTAAACAACCGCAAACCAACCGCCAGCAGGTCAACATCCTTCGTGCAGTGCTGCTCTTTAACAGTAACGTGCTAGCATCACACCGTCTCTCATTCACACACATGGCGAGTCCCCAGCCTTTCTTCTTACCGCTCTCCCTCCAGCTCCGGTCCGCTCTGACCAGGTGAATCCGTCCCAAGTTACGAGCGAGTCCGGAGTGAGTTCGTTCAGCCATGACTCCGTGAACAACATGAAGCTGCAGCCGAGTCAGCGCTGTTAGCTGTTAGCTGTTAGCTCTTCCAGCCCGATAAGGAGAGACCTCATGTTTCCCATGATGACAGACGGCTTGTAGGGTCTCCTCTTCCCCCGAAGCTTCACTCCTGCCCTGCATCCCGTCTTCCTCCAGCTCATCGGGGATGTCCGGCCTCTCCCTCGACGGTGGCTTGGCCTGGCTCAGCGCCAACAGCTGCTCAACAGCCCGCCAGACACGGACCCCAAAAACTCGCAAAGAACAAACAAACAAACAAACAAAAAGTCTTAGGAGGAAGTGTAGGAGTTCAGCTACTTCAGCTGAAGTGATTGTTGGATCGTTAACAGCGTCTAAAACCCCTGGAAGTCGCTGCAGGTTTCCATCAGCTTTGAACAGTTTTTTCAGTCATAGCAGCGTCTTGCAGCCGTTGCGGTGATGTGCAGAGGTGTGAATGTGGGAAAGCTTTGACCTTCTCTTTCAACACCTTTGAGGAAAGACTGTCCGAACACGTGGGTCATAATAATCACGTCTCACCCCTCTTTGGACAGCAGCGTGTTACCGTCCATCCAGTCTGCTTTTGGGGTTTGGTTTTCCAGCCCTAACGCCCTTGGTTATATGAGAAACGGGTTCTGCTGAAGAGCCAGCATCCATTTTTCCTCCACTATGTGAAAACTGAACTCTCACGGAGTCGTGCGTTATGCAGCAGAGCGAACCACTTCACTGATTTAGTCTGTGGTCAGTCGGAGAAACTGGAGTCCGACTTGGTCAGTTCAAAGTAAAAACAAGTGCTCGAGCTTCCATCGGAATAAATGGCAGGAAAAGAAAGAGAACACTAAGCTAGTAATTATTGATCACGCTCTTTGAACAAATGCCAGCAAATGACTCTTTATTGTTTTCCTTTACGTCCTTGAATTGTGAGCGTTGCAGAGGGAGACAGGTGCAGTGAGAATGGACAGGAAGAGGGAATGACAGGTGCAGGCTGTTTTCTGCTGACATACGAGTGCTGCACGCAGAACATTAGAAGCCAGGGAAAGACCTCGGCGTGCATAAAAGCGTCAGAGCTCGGGGAAAAATACGAGTTAAATGCATGAACGTACAGCAAGATTTAAGCGGCGGCCTCGGAGAAGGCAGGAGAGGGCGAGTAATGATTGTGGGTATAACCGACAAACCGGGAACCTGCTCAGAAGGTAAAAGAGTGTTTCTTAGTTTGTGAATTCCTTTGAAAGTGTGCAAGCAAAGAAGTTCATCAAAGCGTGTTCTGATTAGTGGTTTACTTTGATGGTTTCATTGTTGGCCAGAATAGAAGCCACTTTGCAGCATATTGTGTTCCTATACAAAGATTTACCCAGAGCAGTTCTATTTCTATTCTACTCTGGAAAATACACACTATAAATTAAGTTATTCACAGCTGGCAGCCCTTATGTTCGGTGGAGTTTACAGAACAGCCGCTCCAGTATCGCAGGTTAGCAGGCCAGGTGCGGTGGAAACCCGGCCCTTTTGTTTGCAGCGGCAGTCAGTGGCTATACGGGATCACATTACCCTACATTATTCAGCTCCAGCTGCAGTCATCCTCTTTTCTCCGAACTCGCCTCCCCTCCCTTTGTTTCTCCTCGTGTTCGCTCCCTCGTCAGCTTTATGCCACTTAAGCTCGCCTGGATGATACGCGAGCAGTGACACGCAGGAGGTGGACGTTAAGAAGGAAAACACAGCTTTAATTGATAGCATTAATAGATGCTCCGTTTACATTTAGATCTGTCAGTTTAGGAGCTTTCTTCACTCAGCGGTGCACCTTTATTAGAACCACCTGTGTTGAAAATCGGCAACGAGCGGTAGATTCATAATAAGAATGTGACAAATTTGCAAATAAGCCTGGAGATTAAGCTTTGGACTCGCAGTTTATCAACATATCAGCCTATACGTGATGTTCACAGGTGCCCTGACCTTCATTTACCAGATCACTGCTCAGCGTAAACAGCCAGATGCGACTGTCACGTACACTTTTGTCGTTAATGTCACCGTACAAACCGCTGCGTCTGCTGTCAGTGACATTCATTCAGTCGTGTTGAGCTCGCCTGTACGTGTAAGATTCAGAAAACGGAGATCTCTGGTAAAGGATTAGTGCTCTGGATTGGCAGAGTTTAGGCACCAGAAGTTGAACTGGAGGATTATCAATTACAAGGTTTGTGCCGCTGCTGCCAGAACATCGTTATCAGTGATAAATCAAGAGCTGAGAGTAGAAGCTGTTGTCCTGGGAGAGCTGGCCATCAGGTCACCATCATGAAATTTTACTAGACTATTAATTGTCCTACAGATATGTTCATGTAAAGCCTCTATAAGTTTTAGATCTGTGCTATTAGCGTCTTTAACCTTGTAGCTGCACATCCAACAATGAATCCCTTTTTCATTTGTGTTAAAACCAAAATGGGCCCACGTCAGTGCTGTGACGTTCTCAACTGAAGCCATGATGATGACGGAAATGCAGCTGAATGAATATTGAAGTGCCTCAAGCTGAGCTGTCGGTGGCATTAAACCAACACAGAAGAAAGTGCAGGTGGTGAAAACGAACTGAAATACGGCATTCCTGACGGTTTCTTCTATACAGACGTCTGGAAACGAATCAGATGATTACGTAAAATGATCGTGAGCAGGCGATTACGTAATAACAAGTCCTTCCTGGAGGATAACTCGAGGAACACCTGAGAGATTAGATATGGCATACCTCAGGAGAGAACTGACATATGGCTGGCGAGGAGCGCGTCTGGAGTATTATGGTTTACTGTCAGCATAACCTGCTGGTTATCTTCCACCCTTATATTTACACAGGTTTTTAATGACGGTGCGAGGGGCAGCAGGTGGACAGTGTGTAGTCAAACACCGGATGGATTTTACCGTCGAGTTCATGTCCACCCTTTTAGCTCGTGGCTCAAGATGACTCTAAACGCATCCACTTTGCACAAAGGCTAACGTGCGTACAGAACATTCAAATAAATCCCTGGACGGAGAGTCGGCGCGAGTTGTTTGTGACCACAGATACACTTGTTGTTGTCAGTGGCTGCAGGCAAATGAGAGGCGCAGAGCAGCGAGCTGTGGTTTGCTGGGATGGTCGATGTCAGATACATAATGCCATTAATCTTTTGCTTTTTTTTAATCTGTTAACTTCTCAAAGTTAAGTGATAAAGTAAAGTGCAGCAACCAGGAGTTTTTGAAGGTACTTGTTAAGTAGATTGTTCCAGAATTTTCCCACAGTTCTTCTGTGGATTTGAGCTGTTTCAGCATCTTGAGTTTCATCACGTGATCCCAGATTGTCTCCATTATGTGAAGTCAGCGCTCTGTAGGAGTCACATAATCTGTGGCATGTTCTGCTTATTGCTGAGGACACTTCTTTATGACTCCGGATGTATGTTTGGGGTTGTGTTTTTTTTACATACTCCACAAAAAGGTTGGGTCCAGTTTGGATGATACTGCAGAATGTAGATGAGATAAGAATCTGAACACCTTGAGGGCCTCGAACCTTTTCAGTAGGACTGATGTTCAAAACTCCCAAAGTGGTCCTTTAATGTTTTTTTAATGTAGCTTCCTGTACGTTGGGAAGGAGTAAATATGGGCCTGGTGAAGTTATACAACACTAGACATACTGGAATATAAACCTAACAAGATGTAGGCCTCAAGAACCAGTCTGGAAGTTCAGATTGTGAATAAATCATGAAGAACGTGTTATTTGGGTTTTGCGTATCGTTTCCTAAACACATTTCACTCGTGCTAGTTTAGAAAAAGTGTACCACAGAAACCTTCCTGAACACCTGCCTACTGCTGCCGCTGAACGCTGCACAGTTAGAACGGACTTCCCTTCATACATGTTGTGAATCTAGCATTAGTCTCCGTTGCTTGATTAGCATGTAAACTGCACAAACTGATTTAGTAAATGCTAGCGTCCCAGCACCATAACAGCAAAGAAAGCTGTGGTAGTTCAAAATGTAAACCAGAAACAGGACCACCAGAACTACTTTTACCATCATATGACATATTTTATCTTTACTCATGCAGTCACGTGAAAGTAGAGTTTTAAAGTTGTGGTAACTCGAGCCACCTCCTTCTCAAAGAACCGGAATTGAGAATCATTAGGAACCAGAATCGATCCGTTACCGACTCAGGCCCGTTTCAGGTGGGGGTGGGGGTGGGTGGCCAGGTAGCTTCGTAGGCGTGGTGTACAGTTCCACGCTGGTCAGTCTTTTGTTGGCAGACGGCAAAGCCACGTCTGGAGCCGCTCATGGTTTATTTATCGTCAGCACGCAGCGAGCTAAGCTACCAGACAGCGCTTGTCTTTTGTCTGGAGTCTCTCTATCCATCTGGACTGACTCACCTATTCTAGGGTGGCGTCTCTAACCGCACAGCACTGTGCCGCTGGTCAATATTTGAAAGCTTCATTCATTACTTATGTCCAGGACATCGCTGCCTCCACCTTCCTCTGCCTGCCTTTTTTTGGCATTTTGCAACTGTGGTGGAGCACGACGCCTTTGTGGTTGTGGCACTGAGCTAAAAAATGTAGAAATTGTCTTTAAAACATAATTCGAAGGAAGTTTTTTCAACAGCGCAGGTGTCGGTGCTGAATTTAAACGTGTGCCGTAAATTACAGTAAACTATAAAACTTTGGTGTGACTTGTTGGGAAAATGAAGTTTAATTCCTACCAGAGTTTCCAGCGTGGAGCTCGGCCAACTTGTCAAGACTGGTGCTGATTAAGACTGCGGTCATGGATCTCGATTCTCCAACGAAACAGATCTGTTGCATCATACGGTGACAATGAGGGCCTTCACATATTACAGCCTCCCTGAAAAGACAGTGCAGTCTTCATTTGGTCCTTCTCATCTGGTAACGCTGTGAAGCAGGACTTGACCATGTCAGAGTCACGAGGTATCTGTGTTTTACTGGTTTACTGTGACGGGTAAATAAACCCCTTCAGTTGTTGTCTAAAGGTTGTTTTAAACTTACAACCTGGACTTGTTAGCAGCCTGGGCGGGTTGTGAGTGGCCACTAGACAAATGCATGAAGTGAATACGGTGTTTCAGTTCTGTATGTGGACGGTGTTATATGGAGATATTTACCTCCACTGTGTTTTCTAGCTGACCCTCAAGGAACTGAAGTGAAACATTAGAGCTTGTAAAGTTGCTCCGGCTTAAAACCGGCATTTACAAGTGGCTGTTTTAAGAAACTTCCTGCTTCCAAGTCGTCTGACAACTGCCTCATTACACTCTGAGACTCGATTACCTTATTTTGGTTGGAGGAGCAGGTTAATTCTGGTTAGCAGGTCCTCAAAGCACCTCGTACATTAGGACCAGGAACATCATTGTACCAAAAGTCTGGTAGCAGACAACAAGTCTTTGTACCAAACACTGACACAATGAGGGATGCACAATGATATCACTGGTATCAGGCGATACAGGCTTTAGTGAATGTGGACACTTGAACAGCTTTTCATGCTGTTCCTGCCACTGGGTCATCAGAGAGGCTTATTAATAAGATAATTAATTAAGGTAATAGTATCAGCATTAAGCCAAAGTTAGTTGGAAAACATTGGATATTGGCAACAATCCATTGTTATACTTCCCTGAGATTCATCTAATGATTGTTTTTCAGCGTGTAATTGTTCATTTTCTGAAACTGCTGCACACAACGTCTACACACACGACGCTACGTGGTGATGAACGCTAATGACAGCAGTATATTTACATAAGCAGTGCCCAGCTGTGTTGGCCAAATCAAGATAACATTGGTGGATGCGGCGTTCGACGCGTTGCTGGGAAGAAATGCAGCTGTAAGGTTTCAGGATAGGGATCCTGCTTTGATGAGTGTGAGGTGTTTCCTCCGGTTGCTCCAAATGCTCTGCCACGCTGTTTTACTGCTTTGCTGTCGACTTATTACCAAAGTATTTATTCTTGTGACATCTGTCGCAGCTGTTTGTATGAGATAGAACCCAGATCGCTGTTGACTGGAAATTAGTTGACGCACAGCCTCGTGTGCACGCTTTACTCAGCAACCGAACTCCTTTCTGCTTTTGCACCAAGAAGCAGAAAGCTCAGACGTTTTCTGAACAAATGCTTTTTATCGTTTACCTGAGCTGGCAAACAGCTGAAACTAAAAAGTGTTAAAGGGTCTGTCCAAGGTCTGCCATGACGGATATCACACAAAACGATGTACGACAACATGCAACAAGAGTACACAAAATATTGTACAGAGCTGTTTATTACACGGACACTTAAGCAACCATAACTGTGTTTGGGTTGCTTATGGACAAACTGATGAATACAATGACTAAATGAGAAATATTTCTCTGTCCTGATCCTGCCCCTTGTCTCTCAAGGACATTCAGCATATTTTCATTGTGACTGATCCAAAGAAAATGTCCTTGAAAGTCAGCTGTGTTTTTTTATTTCCTCCATGCTTGTGTTTGTTTGCTCAATCTGTGTGTGTGTTTGTCTCTTCCTCAGTTCTTCAGAAAGGACCAGGGAGATTTCTTCATCGGCTGCTTGTTCCTGACAGAGCTCAGCACACCCTTCGTCTCCATGGGGAAGATACTTATTCAGGTGAGACAGCGCCGTGCACACGGACGTTCACCAGAAACAACCTGGGACGTCCTGCGTCTGTCCCGTGTTCTGTACAGCAGCTGCTAAAACCACCTGAAGGCCGCGGTAACTCTGCCACACAGGTCGACCACGGCACAGCCAGGCTGGGCAATCATTCGCTAAACACTCAGCCTGAGCGGCAATTGTCCAATTATAGCTTAGCAACTGTAACTAGGCACAACCGGCCTGTCGAGCTTTGTGTTCCTCCACTTGCTGAGCTCACTGGGCTCCGCTGAGAGTTGTACACAGCATTTAAAGAGTCTGGAGGACGGTGTCTTTTTGTAATCTTTGTAAAACCAAAAACAACCGCAGAAGGTTTAAAGAATTAATTAAACAGTTTTCGTCTTTACCTCCAACTCCAGAGAGCATGTCAATAGTTGTGCTGTAGCGTGTGAGGATGCAAGTCATCTTAAAAAGTAAAAACAATGTAATTAGGGATGCTAATCGAACAATTTCCATGAATACATTAGTAATCTAAAACGTGTTAACCAATCAGACAGAACATGAAGGTCAAGCAGTTTAACCGTCAGAAAACATGGTGTAGATCTGCTGTACCGCAGGATTCTGCCACCAGGTGGAGCCTCTTGCTGTTCAACGAGATGGAGTTAAGGGTTTAACCTCCGCGGTTGTATGAAGGTGTCCTGCTCCTGTCCAGTTTAGCTGCTACCTGAGCCTCATGCTAATGCTACGCTAGGAAATGAGGATGCGTGGATGTACAGGTGTATATTAAGACTATAACTTAACTTAAGAAGGGGAAAGATGGGCTAATTGTTCATTAACTTTCCAGCAATCTATTTCATAAGCTACTTGGCAGCTTACTGTGAAGGCACCACTTGACTCCGCACCACCGCCTGCTCTGCTACATGTGCTACACACAGTACTGTCAAGAATTCTGGATTTAAATTTCCCCGAGCATCTTTTCCTGCATCATGTTCTATACAAAAATAGCTTTTATATCAGTGTGTATTTATTTATTTGAATATGAAAAGTCGCCATAAGTTTATTTAAATGTTCGTCCCAATAATGTAATTTCTTAACTGTGGCTTTCACGTACAGGCACACACGCTTTACTGCATAAACTCAAGTCATCTGTCGTCAGCTCTCGTGGCTCATTCGTCGTTTTTCTTCTGTAGTTCCTGCTCAGGTGATCTGCAGAGCCTCGCAGCGTCAAAAACCCCAGTGTCTCTGTTTCATTTGGGATGTAGCTTGTCACTGTCCCATCAATAATTAAGGTGCATGGCTCACCAAAAAAAAAAACACATCAGTCAGCAGCATTCAGCCAACAAGCCATGGCACGGTTCACTCCTCCTGCCTCCTCCGCTGCAGTTAATGTTCCACCCGTAGAGAAATCCCACCCTGCGCTCTGGCGGACGGTGTGTGTTGCTTCAGTGGACGGCTGCAGGCGCATCCATCTAAGAACAGCAGAGCCTTTACTGTGGAGCTCAGTGAAATCAGTGGACCGCAGGCTCGCAGGTCTCTGCTGACATCTGGTGTCAGCAGAGACAAACAGCGAAGCAAAACTGCACTGCTGCCCTCTTTTGGACCAGATCAGCACTCACAGACGCTGCCAGACGTTTTTACTGCTCTCAACAGCAGGGCTGATGGATGTGGTGTAGATCAGCGTGACACCGCCTGACGTGAGCGTTCACCATCCTACGGCGAACGTCTGCTTAGGTCTGAACCGTCCGCAGTTTCTTTTCCGAACCAGTGCAGGCAGGCTGCTGAAGGACAGCAGATCTGTGAATGTTTAGGTCAGCAGCAGACTGAACAGGAGGCGACGTAGTGATTCAAATCTGTGGATTATTATTATCTACAGTGCAAGGAAATGAATTTACAAAACAATTTACTCTTATTTTAAAACTGGTTTAGTTAAATTATAGATAATCAGTAAAATCACAGAAAAATTATCTGTAAAAAATCTGATCAAAACTATAAATACTGTAAAAAAAAATCTGTATTTTTTACAGATGCTAATTTATTCTTTTTATGTTTGACAGCACATTTTTTAAAGATTCAAGAGCTCTTATTTGTCACATGCTCATAGTGTTTGCAGTGAAACACAAATTTACTGCAAAAGAAAAATATTTTACAGATATTAGTGTGTTAAGGGTTAAAAAATTACAATTATTTCAGTTATTGACCAGATTTGACCTGTTTTGTTAAATTGCAGCTAATAACGAGTAAAACTACAGAAAGAAAAGTAGGAATTTACATGTTGACTGTAAAATAAATACAAAAATAAAAGGCCAAAATGTTCGCAAAAAAAAATAAAATCTGTGTTTTTACAAATCGTGAGCCATTCTTTTCCAGTGTTCGTGTCACACTTTGCAAGCACAACATCTGTCAAATTAGAAAACTTTCTGCATGTCGTTCAGCCTGACAGATGATTCATGATGTGGGTGTTTGGATGTGAACAGTTTCTGCTGAACCATCTCTGATTTGTCTGAAAATTTTATAGCGTAAAATAAAGACGTAAATTTTAGTGATGTGAACAAGACTTTGGTGGTAAATCGATTGTCATGATCGTCATGTTGGATGGGATCAGTGTGTTATTGGGAATAAACTCTGTCAGAGTGCATCTATAGGAACAGCTCCGTTTACCTTCTAGTATAGGAGTGTATGAATTTAATAGTGTTGGGGTCCAACAATGAAAGATACGCCCATATTTTTTAAAACATGGGGGCAAACATCCATCCATCCGTTATCTCTACACCTTAATCCTCACTAGAGTCACGGGGGCTGGAGTCTGTCCCAGCTGACTCAGGGTGAAGCTGATATATCAGTCTAGAGACCATTCTAGATATCAGTAGTTTAAAATAAAAGTTTCAAGCAAACCAGAGATGAAGCTGAAGGCCTGTGACGATTTCACACGGAACAACCCACACGTATAAACACAACATCTGGCATATATGTGACAGAAATGTAGTCAGTTTACACAAATGCACCGTATTTGAACTTTTGTTTTCATGTTACTGCTGCTCTAAACCGTTCTCTCCGCCCCCCTTCCCTGTTTTGGTCTCCCCCCACCAGCTCAGCCTCCAGGACTGCTGGCTGCACAAGGCCAACGGTGGCATAGTGCTGCTCACCTTCTTTATGTGCCGCATCGCCCTCTTCCCCTACATGTACTGGATGTACGGCCGCCACTACGGCATCCCCCTGTACAGCGTGCCCTTCCACCTGCCGCTGTCCACCAACCTGGGCAACTCGTGCATCCTGGCGCCGCAGGTCTACTGGTTCGTCCTGCTCTGCCGAAAGGGCTTCCGTCTGTACCAGCGCAGCCGCAGGCCCGACGCGTCTCCGGCGGCCGCTGTCACTGACAATTCTAAGGACGATTGATATCCGCTCCCCGACTGCTCGCTCAAGCCGCACACTCAGCTACTAATGCAACTCAACCCCACCATTTGTACTGTAGTACACCAGGACTGCCTGCTCTTGTTCCACGACTCCTGGGCATTTCTCCGCACACTTTAACTCCTCTGTTAAAAACCTGCTGCCTACGTGGACCTCTCCACCACCAGTCTACTACTGAAGTTTGGTAATTTGGGTTTAATTTTTTTAGTTTTTTTGGGAGGGGGGGGATTTGGCTCCTGCCTGGATCTTGTTGAAGTGCTGCACTGTGTCTGTCTACATTTACAACACTGAAGAAAAAAAGGTCACGTGGAGCACCGAGAAACTAAAGAGGAGCTTCCGGGGAGAGACTTTATCTTATCTCTTACTCCTACTGTGTTTACAGCTGCTGCTGATTGGGAAGGTCTGTTACAGTGTGTGTGTGTGAGCGGCTCTTACGGCAGGTTGTATTTAATTTCATGGATTTTTTGCTGTAAGAGTGTCAGATAGCTGCTTTTCCTCTCCCATCCCTTCACATGTCACTAGAAGGTTCTGTGGCGGGTGGGCTGTGAATTCAGGCAGTATTAGCAGGAAAAAAAAATAAAAGCTACGAGGACACAGGTCGCCTCGTCCACATCTGAGAGAGAAAACAGCGACACTGTTTGCACCCCGTTAATGTGATAGACTGTTCACTTTGTTTCCCCTCACAGCATGTCTCACATCACCTTCCTCTCAGTTTTTGTTTTTAATGAGATTGAACATTTTCACGACTTCGGTTCGACGCTAACCTCTACAGCCGTGTTTCCATGACGGCCTTTCGTGCGTGTTTTGAAGCATTGCATTGGAGAAGGTTCACGGAAACGACAAAGTTCAGCTTTTTTTTGGCTCGCTTGAGGTGGTTTTTGACTTTTTCAACGGGAGATGTTAACACCTTTTTCTTACATTTAACTCAGCTGTTTAGTTGTTTTCACCTCAGGACGGCGGTAGTTGGACACGCTCAGAACCAACTGGCGTGAGAAAAAAACAACACTTTTCACAATTCCTGAAGAACTACATCCACTTTCCTCCTGTGTGTGTGCAACGTTAGGGTTTTTTTTTGTCTTCTTTGAGGTTTCAAACAACCGTTTTCCTGCTTCTTTTTCGTTGTTTGTTCCGGTGACACATCGCGCTGCTGTTCGTCGACGCTACACAACCCGGTTCATCGGCTCTAAAGCAGGTCGTGGAAACCAGCCGAATTTCTTTTTTCTCAACTTTTTCGTGACATTTCACAAGCTGGCTATGATTTCGCCTGTGGAAACACGGCTAACGTCCTGGCAAATGAGGAAACCGATGGTTATTTTTTGCAGAATTTGAATGCAAAAAAAAATGCAAGCCACTTTGCTCCCAAAGTCTGAATAATAATAACAATATGAAGCCATGATTGGATAAGAAATATCCCTCTATTACAACATGTAGTGTTTTTAAACTAGCTTACAGCCGAGTGGAACGATTCTCAGAGTTCTGTTTTTGAACTCCTGCTGTGTTACTGTTTGTACATGTGAGGGTGTCTTGAACACAAAAGTCCCTGTTTAGAGGACTTTTGAGCTGCCAGAGGTGATGCAGGGCAGCTTCAAGCGTCTCTAAGGGTCACCTGTGGTGGTCGAAAGTCAGTCAGATCTGCCTCTCAGACCACCGACGGGGATCATTTGGGGGGGAAAATATATGATAACGCATAACGAGGGTTTAAGGTCGGATGGTTCCCAACTGAACTCAGGGCCAAGGTCAGAGCAATAAGGAGAGTGGTGGCTCAGCAGAAAGCACTTGAGCAGAGGACTGACATTTCCGAGCAGTTAACCGCAAAGAAAGCTAAATAATGGAGGGTGTTGTTAGGAGGTGTGACCGCTGACAGCTCAGTTCCTCCGAAGGTCCAGAGATCTATATGCACTTGTGTATCACTTCACACAGAGCTGTATATACATGCGACCGTTTTTAGAGCGTTACCTCATGTTTTAGTTCCACTAGAAAGATTGTTTTAAAACCTTCTGTATATCTTGACCTTGTGATGAGAGAGAGGACCATTTTTGTCATGCATAAAGACGTTTGTCTTAAAGGGTTTGATGAAAGAAAGTCTCGTGCTTCAGTTTGGATTATTTCTCGATATCAAAGAATAAATGCTGCAGGCTTAGTTTCACACACAATCTAAACCCTGGAGTTCATTCAACTCCTTCAATCTTGACGGTGGTTACGGATGCGTTAATGGCCTTTTCTTTGTGTCCTGTTAAGTCAATCTATGCAAACGAGGCTGCGGTGCATGTGTGCGACGCTAACGTCAAGTCGAAGTGATCCACGCCTCGTGTTATGTTCTGGGACTTGATCTCGGTCTCACGTCGCATTTCAGTCTCAGAGCTCTTTGCTCGTTTCTCGAGTCTCCCTCACCTCAAGGTTTAATGAATTCATAATCATGTCGTGCTGAAAATCACTTCAAACTGATTATTACCCGTATTGTTTTTAGTGCACTCGGACACGTCTGCAGATTGCGTTAGCGGGACGTCACGACGGCGCAGCGGTTCACACTGTCGCCTCGTAGCCAGACCGTTCTGGGTTTGAACCCGCTGGCATTTCTGTGAGGAGTCTGCATGCCTCTCAAGACGTGTGGCGGGTTGCGGGGCAGGTACTGATGACGGATGGACCTAATTGATAACTAGCGCTGACGTGCTAACGGGCCTTTGTGCTCGACGACTGCACACAGCCCTGCCTGGATTCACTGTCGCTGAACGTTTTGCTTCGATTCCAAAACATTTCCACGGTTTACGTCCTGAGATGGTTTTACGTCGCCTGTTTCTTACATTTTGCGTTACATCACTTTTGCTGAGCGGGATACACAACCAGCCACAACATTAAAACCACCAGCCTAATGTTGAGTATGTGCTGCCGAAACAGCCAGAACCTCATAATGTAATGAAAAAGATATCAACCAATAAGGCAACAAACTGTATCGGACCATATGTAGACCGGCTCTGTTGCAGCACCAGGTCGTGAGGAGTCACCGTAGTGACCCCAGGAAGTGGACACTCGGTCTACAGGCGGAGCGTTTTGGGGGTTTAGCTGGTGAAGCGACACCACGACTTGTCTTTTGTGGCGGGTAATGCCTACCGACCAGCGCTAACATACTTAGCTTACAGAGCGATGCCCACTGTTGGTCCATAGCTTACAATCCGGCTGGGAGGCTGCTGTCATTTCACCAGTTTGTGGTTTTAATGTTGTGCCTGATTGGTTTAGAGTAAAATCAGCAAACTTATCTTTATCTCATAAGCTAAAATGAGCTCCGATAAGCTCCCAGACCAAGTGAAGCTGATTGTGTTGAATCGGTTTCACTGCTTATGAACTCAGCTTCTTGAGGACGTTGTTAATTCCTAAATGAACGGATCAAAGTGACGCTGCTTCACGTTAGAATCACTCTCAGCTGGCGCGCGAGGCCCAACCTGCAGAAATTACTGTAAATACTTTAACCCCCGATTCAAACGGTGCTTCTCTTAATAAAACGAGATCCGTGACTTGAGTGTCGGGGAAAAGGTGCTGAGTCTTCCTGCTGGTTGCGGGCCCGTTTGCTGACCAGCAGCAGCGCGAGGAGAGCCGAGCTGCTGAATGATGGGCTTGTCCGTCCGGTTTGGCTGCAGCCCAGCAGAGTGCAGGCCTCCTCTATCTGTGGCAGATCAGGCTACTGTTACTGGAAACACCCCGTGCTCTTTGTCCTGCTTCCCTTCAGCCGAATCCTCCTCCCGCTCTCTAACGGCTTGTAAAGACGTCTACAGTTTCACTTCAGTCAGTGGGCGTCACTTCAGTCAAGCGTCTAAACAAGACTCAGAATTCAGAGTCGTTCCCATCACATCTGCTCTCTCCTCCGTTCAGTCCCTGTCCGATGGCTGATTTCGCTCTGCAGCTGTAGGAAGTTGCGGGAGTCGTCAGCAGCTCCCAGCGAGCCCTCCATCCTCTCTGCCGCCACCTGTCGTCGGCTGCTCGCCCACTCAGCAGTTTACAGGCCGTGCTACTGTGCATGTCTCCTATGCAGTCGGCTGCCTCGAGATGTACACGTCTCCGTTTCCAGCCGCCGTGACCTCACCCTCCACGAAATGCACTGAAAACAGAAAACAAGACGGCACGCAGTCCGCTTTTATTGTTCGTTAATCAAGAAGTAATGATTCAAAACTTCATCGTTTCAGCTGCAAAAATCTGTCGCATTTCGACCAGAACTTTTATTTTTTTTGTTTGATTTTGGGTGGAAAAGCTTTTAAAACAGTGTTCATATCATCATTAACTCCAGCGTGTCCGGGTAGTTTAGGCTTTGCAGACAACATAGATTTTCAAAAACACGCTTTAGCCCAGGAGCGTGATTTCTGACGGCTCCACCGGACAGTCGGACAAACAGGAAACGTCTCAAATTTAGCAGCCGGACGGATGGAAGCAGCAGTCTGTAGGCTAACTTTTAAAATCATGGAGCAAATATTAAAAATATATATCTAACATTCCACTACTTTCAGTGACGTTTTATGCCCATCAAAAGTTTTTTTTTTGTTCTTATGATTTTAACAGTTTTGTATTTAAGCTTTTTATTCTTTCATTTCGAGGAAACGTGAGGGTGCTCGTCCACCATTCAAGTTAATGTCTTGCCCTCAGATTGACTGATGATGGATTAATTAGATAAACAAAACGAGGAAACAGTCGTCTGATTGTCCTACCACGCCGACTTGAAGAGAGATCGCCAGGGAATGACAAGCCACATCACTTCCATTGCTAGGACTGTGGATCACTGCCACATGAAATCATTAAAAAAACAAATCATTTAGAGGCTGAAGACACGAGGAGTGCACATATCTGTACATCACTCACTAGATTCTTAATGTAGGAAATCTTAAATTTATCCTTTTTGCTCAGGGTTTGATGAAGTTTGATGAAAAATCGCTAACATACCGTATGCGTGTACAGAGGTTTATTGTGAGGTGGTGATGAAACTGTGAGACTGATTCTGGAGATGATCACATCTAGAATAGTATGCTGTTTCTTTTCTGTATGTGTTTTAAAGAAGTTTGTTTTGTTTTGTCCTTCTAGAGTTTTCTTCTATTTATGCTTCCTGACACGGCTTGTGATACTTCAACTTGTAAGGGTTGGTAAACCAAAGACTGTCAGGCACTTTAGCTAACAGAGCTGTAGTACTATGAAGAGGAATTCATTTGACTTTCACTACTTTAGACATGCTGTACATGATTTGTCTTAATAGCTAAGTTACCCACCTGTCACTGAAAAACCAAACCGCCCTCTGGTCTTATCCTCTTTGTTTTGGTCCCAGAGAGCGACACATACTGGGATTTAGTGGAAGGAATACTCACTTACCGGCTGTTTAGTTGATTCTCCACTGTCATGCATATATGTAGTCATTTTAGCAGTTTGGTTGTTAATCTACATTACAATTACATTTTTGGACTCATTGACACTAAAACAATGTGATTCCTCTTTCTTGTATGTAAGGTCTAATCTTGTGACACCTCGTTAGTGGGAACATGGACACCAGAATTAACCCATTTAAAACACTGGCTCTGTTGCTAATGCTACGTAGCATAGGCCTACACCGGAGTGAGCACAAGTCAGCTTCCACCGTTGAGTGAAAGTTTAATTCTGTGCTAGCATTTTAGCATTACCTTGACTATAAATTGTTGAAGGACCAATGCAAACGCTTTGGTGGTTGACTACAGTGTTAGCAAAGTCCTATTCTTGCCAGCCTCATGCTAGCATTATTTTGAGTGGGAGTTTATTTGACGCATAAACTTCTTTTATTTCCAAGCTAACACTTTAAAGAGGGCTTAACATCGTGCATACGCTATTTTAAGTACATTATTTATTGAGAAATCTCATTAGATGCTAACATTTAAGCATTAACTTTATCTGAAATTGTCGCACAGCAAATGCTAATGCTCTGTCCTTTACTGCTGAGTCGTAGCAAGTGTCTGGCTAACATTGAATATTTGCTATATTGGTCCACTACATGATGATGATGATCACTTTCTCTAAAAACATTTTGAGTGACAGTTAATTCTGTACTAAAGCTTTAAGCTAAGACCTACTGTGGGGCTTGGTGGTTGACTAAAACATTGGCATAGACCTACACCAGTTAGCCTCTTGCTAACATTGTTTTGGGTGGGAATTGATACCATGCTAACATTTTAGCATTTGCTTTATATTAAGTTGCTGCAGTCTAAGCTAATGTGTTATCCGACCCTGCTGAGCCACAACAAGCTTGAAGATAACTTAGGCTAAAATGTTAGCAGAGGCCTAAACGAGCACTAACTGTATTTTAAATTGTTGTAGACTGCATGATAATGAGCCAACTCTTAATATGTTACGTGATGTCTGACTAAAATGTTAGCCCAGCCGTAGGTTTACTATTATGCATGAGAGTTCATGCTATGCTAACACTTCATCATCATTTTATGTGAAATCATTGTCACATCTATGCTAACCACTTATCTCACACTACATAAAGTGATAGCAGACTTCATGCTAACACTTTAGCATTGACCTACAGTCCACAGGAGAATATTTTCCTTCTTGCCAACTTTATTTTAAGTGAGAGCACACTCTTTTAGCTAGCTCTTTAACACTATACCACATCTTGAGTGGCTGCAGGCTACATGCTAACATTTTATCTTTTGAATGATTGCAAGCTCCAAGCTAACAAAGCATGTCGTGGTATCTGATGGCTGGTGGCTAACATGATTTTCAGTGGGAGTACACGCCATGCTAGCACTTTAGCATCTAGCACTATGTGTTGGGTGGCTGTAAGCTACATGCTAACACTGATGAGTGGCAGTAGGCTCCAAGTGAGCACTTAGATATTGCATGATATGTGATTTTAAACATAAAAATTCCATTTAACACTTCAATATGGGTCATTTCTTGTAATATACAAAACCCAGAATTCAACAACCGTGGCAGGTTTCGGTGTCTATGTTCCCACCATTCAATGGGTAAGCTATGGATTCTTGAGTTGTAAATGGGAAAGATGGGTTCTCTTCCGCTCCTGTCATACGTTTTGTATAATTTTGCTGTTTTCTTGATTGTCACATATCCCTTCATGGCTGGTCCCTCCTCTGGGCAGTGCAGGATTTGGGCTGGAGGTGGGGTAAAGTTTTAAACTTAGATTGGGTTTAAACATTTCGGCCTAATGCTGCGTTTATGTCGCGTTGGATGAATACAGGATACGTTGGATTGGGGGTAACTTGGGCCGACAGCGCTCTGCCGTTTCGACGTGAACGCGTCATTAGGCTGACGAAATGCATTTTATCAGACAGATTGTGGATGGGCTTGGATTTGAAGCACTGCAAAAGCTGTGTTGCTGGGGCTGATTTTGATCTGTGGACAGTGAACCAAACTTGGTCTCCAGTGCCTTGTGAAAAATCTATTTGTGATACCCACAAAACTCAGTACGAAAGAGCTAAGCTGGCAGGCAGTGTTTACAGGTTGTGGCTGTATTTACCGTGTTTATTACCATCTACATATCCTTAAAGAGAAATCATGCTTTGGTGTTCACAGCAATCATCAGAAGAAAAAAAAAGAAGTCTCATCGTTTGTAAAAATCACATAATTTAATTTAAACGATCCGAAACGAACTGCTATGCATTCACTGCTAGACTGAGAGTAGACCTCGTCATCTGATCCTGTTGAAATTAAGGCCTTTATGCTCATGTTTTCTAGTGTTTTACATTTTATAGCATTTCATCAACAAGTAAAACGATCACAGTTTTGTTTTCCCAAATGGATGTGCATCATTTGAAGTTGAACCCTTTAAAGCGTAGACGTATTCCAGGCTTGGATTTGTTTGCTGTGTTTCTGTTGTTCCAGGTGGATGTGTATGTTTTGGAGGTTTGGATTTTAATCTCGACTTGCTGTCCATATCACTCACCGTTCCCGACTGACTTAAATGCAGCACCTTCACAACCTTTAACACTTCCTGCCCCATATTATTTTTGATAGCATTCTTATTTTTCATACATATAAATATATATATATCAGATTTGATGCATCTGTCCTTTTTTGTAGCGTGGACCTTTTCTGAGGAAATTTCCTATCTGAAATGAGACTGGACTGTTTTATGAAATAATAAGAGGAGTTATGTACTGTAGCTGCAACTTGTGAATTCAGAGCACCCCTTTAAAATTCAATAAATTTGATTTGATAGACTATTTTGAACACGTGTCTTTTGTTTTTCCCCCCATTGACTTGGTTTGTGTGTCTCTGCACTGCAGCAGCATTTGTCTGGCAGTGAAGCTCCTTCAGACTATGGAAACGCATTTATCTTTCATATTTAGTGAATAATTCATCTTCTCTGCTGACAGTTTAATCGCATGGATGGCCAGACTTCAAAGGGGCGTCCAGCTTTAAAATAAAATAGCCATAGACTGTACAATGAAAAAAAAACAACTGTAAAAACATACGTCAAATATCTGTAAAATAATGATATTTTTAGATCATTTAAATACCATGAAGCAAATCAAACTGACACATAATGCAGTTTACTGTACGCAGTAAATACAGTAAAACACTTTCATCGTTCTCGTGCGTTGATATGCAGTTTTCACTTTTTTTTACAAGATGTAAATTAACATTTTTTGGTGGTTTTTCTAGATATTATTTGTAATTTTAACAAAACTGAAAAATAATCTGTGAAATAAATTTTTAAAAATATAATTTTTCAATCCTCATATACATCCTTTTTTCTTTCAAATAGTAACAATATCTTTAAAATATTTACATTCTTTGCTGATTGAAGTACAGTGACAATAATTTATCAGTCAAACATTGTAAAAGAACAAATCCCCCATTTATGAACATACAGATTTATTTGATGTCTTTGGTTGTTTTTTTTTTTGTAACTAATCGCATGTAAATTAGGACTTTCTTTCTGTGACAACAGGGAAATTGTAAAATAACAATAAATTGTTGTAAAATCTGTTAAAAAATAAATAAATTTTGCAGAAGTGACTTTAACCTGCGTTCATTCCAGCAGCCAGCAGGGGGCGTCTCCTCTGGTTGCAGAGATAAGTTGGATTGTATAGAAGTTCAAGAGGAAAAAGAAAATTAAAAATGTGACTCTCTTAATGTGTTCATGGTCTCAGTAAGTAGTCTGATTACTCCGTCACCACAGCATGCTGTTAATCTGGTCAATGATGCTTCCATTTAGAGGCCAACAGGCAGCAAAGCAGGATGTACGCTGCGTACGTCTTTTATATATAATCTGTAGAATTAACACATTTTCCATTAAATGCTATTCTAGGAGCCGTTAAATCTTTAAACTGACTCACAGGTTGTGTTCGTCTCGTTCTTCTCTTGTCTAAATCTCTTATGTTCTTCCTGTAGATGTGCAGCCCCCTATTTTTTTTTTTTTTTTTAGTATTTCCCTGAGATCCTCTGTCGTAATCTGCTTTAAATGTTTAGTAGAGATGACAGTGCGTATGCTCGGTCATGGCGCCTGTGGGTCGTAATGTGACGCTGTGGCCACCAAGAGGCGCTGCCGGCTCGAGCTGATACCTGAGACGGAGCTGCTGGACGGTGGAGCGCAAATAATCTCCTGTGAAGCTCGGATGACTTGTTAAAGTTAAAAGGAAACTTCTAATCAGTGGCCTGTGAAGTGTTTAGATTCTTGAGTACAGGCGGTAACATCACACTGCAAGTAAACGTTCAGGAACTTAATTTAGCGTAAATATGAAAAGATTATCAGTAAAATACAATTAAAGCATCAAACATGAATGGACTTATGCTGCAGAAAAGGTTCCATCTGTGTGATTTTACACAGATTTTCCATATAATAGTACTTTATGCTGTTATATATCATGTTTTGAGGGTTCATATTACAGTTGCATTGAGTTTGCTTCTAATCAAGTCGGGCTTTTGTAACAGCTTATAGATTTTAAGAAGTAGGAGAAAGTCTTAAGCAAATAAACTTTCAGTGTATCAGAAAAATGCAAAATTACCCAATTAGGAGATGAACAGTTTACAACGGACAGGGATGGTACGAAAGACAGAACAGCAGCGACACAAACAGATTTTTATTTTAGTTTTACCATCATGACTCTACGATGACGACATCACTCGAGGCTGCTGTGCTCATAATATTAGTAGTTTGCTAATTAGTAAACTACATTAATTTAATGCACTTTTATGGCAAAAAAAAAAGCTCAGTTTCCCACAGAGAGTACACATTTGTCCCATAAAATAATTTTACAAAATGAATTGCAGTAATAAAAAAAACCTTTTGGGGGGATTTAGTGTCTCTTGGAATCTTGGTGCATCTTCAAAAGTCTGAAATCTCCCTTTACGCTCAGGTTACTTCACCGCTAATCTGCTCTTCTTGTCAGCTCGTCTGAATTCATTTCAGACCAGGTTTTCACTTTGATGACGGCTAAAGTGTTGAAACTGATTCGCTCTCTGAAGAGACTTCATGCAGCTTTGATAGCAGCCAAGAGACACAAAAACACTCGAAAAATTCTGGCCCCTCCTTCCCATTAGAGCTTTTCCCGCCCCCTTTATGTCCCAAAATACAGACGCAAACCTGTTGCTCCCGAGCTCAGGAGGCGCATATAGCTCTGACAACACAGCGAGCCGGGGGGCAGCGGGGGTGAAGTGGTCGTAGATGCACCGCCAGAGAGGAAGGTGGAGGAAAATCATCCGTCACTTCAAGTGGATTCCTTCGAAAGGTTAGTTTGATCATTCCCCAGCTCCTGCGTGCACCCAGAAACCGATCTGCCCGTGCAGCACATAATCTCTTTTCCGAGATGTCATTGTGCATGAGTTTTCCAAGGCTTATAAATAACAACTGCTCTTGCTTTGACCAGATGAGAGGAAGGATGCATGCTGAGAGAAGTCCTCCATGGAGCTTGATGGGACTTTAATGAGTTGCTGCCGAGGAGTCTTTCTGCAGCTTTGGTCACACATGTGAAACCCAACTGGAAGCTGGAAAACTGGCATGGACGGCGGCAGATATCTGTAAAACACTCTGAGAAGGAAGGAGTCGAAAGTGAAAAATTCTTTTGGTGAAGAACTCGGTTTATTTAAAGGACGTGAACCGGAGAACCAAGTGAAAGACAGGAGAAGGTTTGGAGCTCCGTACCGACCGGCCTATTGCTCATTTGACTTGATCTCAAGCGGTGGTGAAGGACGCTGAGACAGCCATGGATGAAGCTGCAGAGGTTGGTCAGGAGGTGATGGTGAGTGAGGCTCTTGTCCAGTTCAAGACCACCTTACAAGCTGCCGTCAAGGAGGTGCACGTGGACGTAAGCGCCTTCAAGCAGCGCATCGAGAAGAGGATCGAGGACCTGTGCATTTCCAACGGACCCTTGGCCGAAGCGGTGACCAGACTGCAGGAGGAGAACCTGCAGCTTAGGGCCAAGCTGGAGGTCCTCAGCCGCCTGGTGGAGGGTCTGGCTGGGGTGCAGATCGACAGGAGTCCTGCTGAAGTGAAGGCGAAGGGCGAGGTGAAAGGTATAGAGAATGGACATGTACAGATAGAACCCAAGACCCAGGAGGACCAGAGGGGACTGGGTCACTCTGGAAGATCAGAAAGCAACCAGTCAAGCCAGTCCACGATCTCTGAACCATCAGAGTCGAGTGGAGGATCGAGCCACGCTGCTGCTGCTGCTGCTGCCACTCCCAACAACACCCCAACCCCTCCTCCATGGAGAGCAAGGAGACACGCTGAACTTAACGTAAGTATCCAACCTGTTTTCTACATGTGGACTGTAGCAACGGAGGCAGACCGCCATGAATGAAATGAACGTGTGGACAGCAGGTATAAGATGTTGTACAGGTCCTCATCACTACAGAACCCCCACAGAACCCGTCCTTCCAGCTAACGCCCACCGGTTTGTGACTTGAGGGGACAAAAATGTCAAGAGTCGTTGCTTTAAGAAGCACAAAACAGTAACTGATGAGGAGCTGGATTACACACAGCAGTAGACAGACCTTTCTTGAGAACGTTTCATTACCTACTGACTCACATTTGTTCACAAGTGGCTTATAGGCAGTTTATATGAATTTTTAATGAGTTAGTCCCTCACTTGATCCTTTAACTTTGCTCACAGTCAGGTGTTCACAGCCTGTGGAGCTGCTTTTTTGGGGGTGTGTTGCTTGACGTGAGGGTGAGATGATGAAAAACAACCCAGGAAGGCTGGGTTTAGGCTCACCAAGGATTTCACAAGTTACAAGTGACAACAACTTTATTTCTGCTGCAACGGTCATGAAGTGAAGAGTAGAACTGTAGGGCTCCATGAAGGCCATTTCATGGATCTGTGTTTCCTTAAGGTGATGTAAATTTCATCTTTCCCTAAGTCTGCGAAATCCATGTCGACCCGTTTGTACACAGTCGTGAAGCCCAAAATTTGTCTCTGCACAGCGACTGTGCTACAAGGGAAGCTGTGGACACACTTGGCAGTAACACATGTACGGAACCAAGTCCTCCAGGTGAACCAGAAAGTACTCCATCCATCCATCCATCCATCCGTTATCTATTCACCACTTAATCCTCTGTAGGGTCATGGGGGGCTGGAGTCTATCCCAGCTGACTCAGGGTGAAGGCAGGGTTCACCTGGACAGGTCGCCAGCTTCACACTCACATTCACACCTACGGACAGTTTAGAATCACCAATTAACCTCAGCATGTGTTTGAACTGTGGGTGGAAGCCGGAGAACCCGGAGAGAACCCACGCTGCACGGGGAGAACATGGAGACTCCACGCAGAAAGATCCCGGACCGGGAATCGAACCCTTCTAGCTGTGCAGCGACAGTGTTAACCACCTCATCAGAAAGTATTAAAAGAAAAATTCAAGACAAGGATACATGCAAAGTTTATCACCTGCCCAAGTCTTAGTGTCCACTCAGAGAAATCCAAGTGCAGCCGCATGGACTGTCCACACTGCAGACATGCGAAGGAAACAAATGCTGCTTTAAAGAAATGCTTATTGCTGCCACACACACCTTCATCGGTCATCATTAAAAGAGTTGTAGTCAAAGCAGTCACTGCTGGACCTTGGAGGGCCCAAACACAGCAGGAGGTTCTACATTCTCCAGATATCTTGTGTTACGTCTGCACACCTCAGAAATACTCACATTTACATGACATCCTAGTTTGAAACCAGCTGCTGTATCATGTAAGAAGTGTAAAGTTACAGGCAGCCTTTCAGAAACAACAACAGGAGTCCACCGTTATCTGGGTTTCATATCAACTGAACCTTCGTATGAACTGAACCACGTCGGCTGTCAGCTTTCACAAATGTGCCCTTGCATGTGCTCCACAGGCATAGCGTTGTGTTTGACTGATGTGTTACCACTTCTACACCGCCAGCAGTTCGGACTTTTTGTCCAAGTTTACCTCACATCAGCCACACTTAACCCCGTCCAACATCCTCTCCTGGGCGGCTTACCTGTACGTTGGCAGACTCACAAGAGATCATCTTCCCTCATCAGGCGCTCAGACAATGCACGGGTGCACTTTGCATGATCCTTCCAAATGTCATTATAGATCGCTGCGGCGTCCGACCAGAAGCCGCGCTGCTCGCTGGAACGTGGCTCTGCAGCAGCAATGGCATGACTGTACAGTATTTGAGCATCACCCTGACTGCTCTGTTCCAGGTAGGAAAAAAATAACCGTTCAAGAGATCGGACGAGCTTACGAACTGAGCCGACCTGATCAGTAAAGCCCTCCATACGAGAGGATGCATCAGAGTCGGGCTTCATGATGAGGGCTCGACAGGGAGCTTGGGTAGTATATATTTAACCCCTGACTCCAGCAGTGTCTGTGGAGAACCCCGATAGCGCTGCTGTAGAGGTTCAGCATCACTTGCTGAAGACTTTATCGTATCATTTTCAACTGCAGGGCAATAATAACAGCGTGTAGTATTATTAACCTAGATTATTAGGTTTTAAAGTGACACCATTATGTATCCTTTCTAAAAATAACCCCACCACAATCACTTGCACCCTTCCCCACCCCCGCATCTCAGTGCTCACGGCTGGCTTTTATAACCACAGAGGTAACAGCAGGTCCTCCAAAGGGCACATGTATTTTTGGGTCTGTGATTTGGGGAGTGAGCTGCAGCTCGTTCTGCATGCTCCCTGCCAGCTGCAGCTTCCCTCCTTATCTTCAGCACACCCGCTCTCTCTGCATGCATGAATGGAGGCAGGAACACATGCGAGGAACTCAAGTCTGAATTGTACCAAAGTTATAAACTAAAAGCCACGGTCAGGGACGCGGCGGACGACATGACAAACGGGGACAGCATTCTACTCCACATGCTTCCAACGGTGGCTTCAGCACACATATCATGTGGCGACGCATGACGTAACTCACATGCACGCTCCACAGACAGGTATATAAATAAATCCCCCGTCCCCTAATCGCTCAGGAATCTCGCTTCCAGGCCAATCCAAGTCTCAGGTCTCCTAATGGAAAATTGAATTGCATCTACGTCCCTGTCAGATGAAACCCCCAAACCAGCAACCCGGAGAGAGACGACCAGCTGTCCTGTCGAAACACACACCCTGCCAACATTCCCCTGCTCTGAAGTCACCCGGTCTTTTCCCGACCGTCGGCCCGACGGCGGTGACGTACGACCGCTCAACCCCCCGCCATGAAGACAACGGTCTGACTCATCAGTTGATTGCTGCTCCATCATTTTCAAATCTGACATTGTGCAGCAAATTCTCATGTTGGTGGGATTCGAAATTCTCCACAAGTCCAGCTCCACTAGAGCTGCAACAGTTAGTCGATTATTTGTCGACTTTTACATTTATCTGCTACTCTGATAATCAATGAAATGGTTCCAGTAGAGCAAAATCTTCCTCTTTAGTTGTGAAATGCTTCTCTCTCTGTTAACCAGCTAGTTACTCACTTTATCTGCAATAATGTCCAGCGGGTTTGTCAGCATTTATGGCAGCTGGAAGGGAGCTGTGAGTGAACCTAACAGCACATTTTCAGGTTTTGAAATCATAACAATAAGCTGCTGAGAGGTGCAGGGCCTCACAGCTCCTCTGTGAGTTTGAGTACGAGCAGCTAGTGTTGCATTAGAGCAATTCATGCTTTCAAAACAAGCGCTTGTTTGGTGGAGAGACTGTGGAAGGAGATTCTCCATCATCCACACCTTCATGATTCATCATTTAAAAAGCTGTAATTGCTGCCACACTTTGGGGTGCTTTGGTTTGTACATTTTCCATCGATGGAACCCAAAAGACAACAGGAAGTTCTGAATTGTCCAGAAACGCCGGGCGAGGTCTGCACACTGGTCACGCCTCAGGAGTAAATCACTGATTGCTGCTGCAGTTTGATCTATAACTGGCTGCTGGAGTCAGCAAGAAGCACAAAATCACAGCTTTCAAACGCATCCACGGCAGCCTGTGGGGATTTGTTTGTGTCTGATATGAGGGACGGTGAGATGTAGCTGTTGTTGTATGAATGGGATGTCATCAGTCAGCACATAGCGATGCAGAAACCACGAATAAGCCTTCAGACACTTGGATCATGGACTGGCAGGTGTCTGAGCGTTACCTGGTTGAGCTGTTAGCAGCATGTACGTGTGTTTGCAGAATATACAATAAATGTTTTTTTCCCAATTAGGAAAACAACAACAGGTAGAATGTATGAAAGAGCTGCTGTTTCATTTCATCAAAGCTTTCACCATCATTAGTCGTGTAAAAGAACTTTTCCTCCTGTGATCGGTGTCGGTGGGTTTCCAACCAAAGTATGTCTGCATGTTTCTGAGAAGGATCTGGAGTGATGTGGAGGTAAACCCGGCCAGAGGTTGAAGGGATTAGCAGGGTCAGACAGAGTCAGACTGATATATACAGCAGCTACCGTGGAGCCCACATATCACCGTGGTGCTAATCTGCCTTCTCACTATGAGTTGATGGACTGGCTGCAATGGCTGTGTTACGTGGCGGCCCGACCACCGCCTGTCTCTGGAAAGCTAAAGCGCTCAGGGGGTGGGAGAGGGGGCCAATGCAGGCCAAAGCCTCGGGCCGATATACTTAGGCGCTGTTTGAACTGCTCAGGCTAACTCCATGATTTCCAAAGCATCCATTTGGGGCTATATTGGGACGTAAGAAGAGTGCAGCGGAAACTCTTGCAAAGGGGCTGATTGCAAAATCTAAAATAGGCTCTCAGTGGGAACATGGGTTTGTTGGCCACAGCTGTCATTAGAGGAGAAGCTGTCAGCTGTTAACAGCTGAAGATCACACATGCAGAGAGGAGAGAACACACAGACACAGATTTATCCTGGACGAAATTAATTTTAGCTCCACAGCAGGCAGCAGTCTGCACAACAAAAGGACCGTCTCTGTTTGTTGTGAGCGAGTCAGACTGAAAACCACTGAGTGATGTGGCTGAAGTACAAATAGGCACCGACGCAGAGCTGCATGTTACGTAACGTATTTACCTTCCTGAGGTGACAGCGAGGAAACAAACAGATTCTTTGCACAGTTCTTCATCAGTTATACATTATATTTACTTTTCTTTTCAAACCGAACCCTCTGCATCAAATTTTCAGCAGATTATTTGTTCTGCTTTCACTTTAGGTTTGCATCAGCCTCTGCCATTTTTCAGAGGTCTTGATGATGGCAAAGCTGATGTGCTGCGGAAACCTCGATGCCTCAGTTTCTGGGTGTTTCTGCTCCTGTCAACATTTTACAGACTCATTTTTAACTGCACCTCTATGGAAACAGCACAGCCACGACTGGAGAGAGAGAGAACTCTGAAACGTCTTTTGTGCAGCATGATACAGTTATAATACCATAAATCGTAAAAAAGAAAAGGCAGGAGTTGAGTTTGTTCGAGTTGCAATATTTGAAAAACCTGTTTGACATACTGTCTCATATCTGCTCTGTGTGAACAGTTCAACCGACATGTTCCTGCGTTTTTGTCCTGCAAACGTTGGTTGCAGTTGAGTTATTCGTGCAGAAGAGCACAGACCTCGTCTTCACAAACCTCTTCTTGTTTTTAACAGAATGTTGGGAGTGCAAAAGGTTTATTAGGATCCGAGCACTAACAGTGTAAGGACCGTATTGTAACCCTGAGGTTTCTTATTATTTTGTACCGGCAAAATGAACTGAAATTAGACGACCTGAACATGCTTCAAAACTCACCAAAATAGCCACACACACCAGGACTGGCGAAAAATGTGATATTTTAAGGAACGTGGACACGTCACTGCCACAACGGCTCCACAGCGCCCCCTTGAAAATTTCAACGAAGTTCTGTCAGAAGCATGTTTGACCTACAGCTACACAATTTGGTAGGAATATAGAGCAGGTCAGGAAAAACAAAAAAGTCCACCCACTCCAAGCTCTGAAATGCAACACGGCTCAACTGCGCCCCCTACAATAAAAGGAGTCCCATCGGGCCTACGTTTGACATAGAGCTACAAATATTGGCACACATATGTAGCAGCTCGGGACGCACAAAAAAGTCCATTAGCATGTTTCTGTAAACCCAACAGGGAATCCGCCATGTTGGAAAAATGGCGAGCACTACAGGCCATTTTCACTCATTTTTGACCATTTTTGGGCATTTTCAAAATCGATCTCCTCCTAGGGGGTTCGTCGTACACACCTGAAATTTGGCCAGCACAAACTACAGGACGTGGTGATTACAAGTCATTGAAACACTCCGCAAAAGTCTGACGATGTGGAAATGGCGGCCCACACAATTGCAATGAAAGGCCATTTTGTGCATTTTCGCTGTGTTTCCGGCATTAAACGTTGTCCCGTCCCGTCAGAAGGTCGTTTCACCTACAGCTACACAATTCAGTGGACATGTGTAGCGGGTTGGGACGCACTAAAAAGTCAATCAGCGCCAAGCCCTAAACCCAACAGGAAGTCCGCCATTTTGAAAAAACATGGTGAAAATTTTTGGCCATTTTCTGCCATTTTCAAAATCTATTTCCTCCTACAGGGAAGGTCGTACACACCTGAAACTTTGCCAGCACAAACTACAGGATGTGGTGATTAAAAGGTAGTAAAACACTCTACAGAAGTCTTACGGGGTGGAAATGGCGCCCCCTGGAACTTGGCCGGAACGCCATAAAATGCCATAAAACAGGACGTGCTGTGTAACTGACCTGTAAGTGCTCCAATCGGCCTGAAACTTTACACGCGTGCTCTGAGTCTCAGCTAGCGGACGCTTCCATCACGGCCAACACGTACGCCGCCGTGGCTCGCCATTAAACAGGAAGTGGCTCATAACTAGGCCACACGTGCTCCGATCTGCCCCAAACTCGACAAACTGGATCAGAGTCCCGCCCGGAGCACGTTTGCGTGAAGGCCGACAAGCGTACGGCGAGGACCCGTCCGCCGCCGCTTGCAGCTCTAATTTTTGTATTTTTATTTTTAAATGAGATGTAAAATAAAGTGATTTTGATGAAATAGCAAAATTTTAAGCTTAGATTTGCTGAGTGTTTCCGACAACAGCGTGTCCTCGATGAGTATCTGAAGGACTGTCTGAAAGTAGAAAATCTGCCAGTTCTGTCTGTTTTCACCGTTTCTGGCATCATTTCAATTCCATCATATTTTTCATGTACAACACGCCTTTTCGAACCTGCCGGCAAATTTTGGGTTTGAAGAGGGTTTAAACCTCAAAGAGATAAAGTTGAATCCTGATTTTTTTTTACGCTGAATTTCCATTTTACCACTAAAGTACTTAAATCAGTGAGGATCTGATGTGACTCCTTTACACTGGACAGCTCGTGTCTCTTCCAGAACTCAGCCCTCCTTCAAAAGCGATGCGTTGAAACACGGTGAGGAATATCGTGGAGGAGGAAACACCTACTTGTGGATTAATAATTTAGCTTTCACTGAATTTAGCTCAAATTATTATCATATTAACTAGTCAGAGATCAGATAAGATAATAAAGTCATGTGAATGCCATTTGTTTTCTTTACAGCTGAATGATGATGTTGCTTCTACACTGACCAAGATAGATAGATAGATAGATAGATAGATAGATGGATGGATGGATGGATGGATGGATGGATGGATGGATGGATAGATAGATAGATAGATAGATAGATAGATGGATAGATGGATGGATGGATGGATGGATGGATGGATGGATGGATGGATAGATAGATAGATAGATAGATAGATAGATAGATAGACAGAACTTTATTGATCCCTTTGGTATGAACCTCAGGGAAATTGTTGAACCTCGACGACAGAATTAAACGTTTTGCTCTTCGTGTCTGTGCTGAACAGGGCACTGATGCAAAAGGAGAGAAAAATGTCGCCACAGCTGCACAAGAGAGTCACAAACTGCCAGGTAAGCAGCTGCTCCCCGAGTTCTGTACAAGGTTCTTGAGAGGTTGACCCGACGTTTGCTTTTTAATTCTCAGAATCAGCCGACAGCGCTGAAGCTGCTCCCCAGTCGCACCAGCCTCTGACCGCCATCACCAAACCCAGTCTGGAGGCAGAAACACCCAGCGTACCAGGTCAGCTCATGTCCTCCTCATGTCTGATAAACTCCCACTACAATGTGTGTTCCTTATGCAAGCGCTCTGGCTTCATCCAGATGACCTGCTGAGTGAGTTTAAAGATGAAAACGAAACTTCATGTAATGAAATCAATGTGTAAAAGTCTGCAAATAAAACCCTCCACATGGCAGACAGCAGGAGACTAAAATGAACACGAAGTGCTCGTTGCAGCTGATTGTTTTGAATGTGCACAGAAATTCAACCGGTTTCTTTCAGAACCTGAAGAATCGGATCTTCTGAACAAACCCCACCTTCCTCTCACTGCAATGATGAAAGCCAACGCTGAAGCTCCAGCTGTGGAGTCTCCTGCAAAACATGGTGAGATTCTGTTTGTTTATTAAATATAGTTTTTGTTTTTGTTCAACCACAACTTTAAAACTCAGCTGTAGTTCTGTCGTATGTCTCCCCAGCTTGGAGATCAGCAGACAGACGCTACAGGGTGTTTGTAATCCTCCGTTCCATTTTGACTTCATCTTTTATACAGATTCTCTGTTTTTCAGATGCTGCTGAACCTCAGCCTCACCTTCCCGTCACTGCCATGACGACTAAACCCGGCTCAGACGGTGTTCTTGCTGCCAAAACTGCTCCGTCTCCAGCATCAGCACCGAAAGCTGCCGGTCTGTCTGCAGCAGGGGAAGCAGGAGAATATCCTTTCATAAGAGGTCAGTTCAGTCCTACGCTGTTGTGTCCAGATGCTACAGGTTATGGAGACGCTGATAACTGGTCGTTTTTCATTCGAGTAGGATTAGATCTCGTGTTTCTGTCTGAAGTTTTGAGTGGACAGGTTTAACTGGTCATAAACTAATGAGAGTGATGCAGATTTCTCCTGTTACAAGCCAAAGAATCAGCACTCTACACACTTCTTACTATCTGCAGCGGCCACAAAAGTGTTCAGGACACCTAAAGATGTTTTAATTTCACTGCATCAGGCAAGAAAATGTCAAAACTAATGAAATTTATTTTAAAGAAAGCTCACAGAGGAACGTCTGTCAAGCAAAATACTCCACGAAAAGGTGTTTATTTAATGATAAAACATCGATAAAAGGTTGAACGGGGTTATTTTCATGGAAATAAAACTTCTCAATGTGTTGCTTTAATACACAGAGAGGAGCTTAAAACAATCGCCAACATCATTTATTAGGAACGTATGAGGTCAGGTAACCTTAAGTTACAAATACATTCATTCAGAGGTCACAGTTCATCACATTAATGATCAACATGTACGTTTGTTGTTGTTATGTTGGTGTGTGGTTGTGTTAAATGTGTTTGTCTGCACATCAAATACAACTTTATCTGACATCTTCATAACTAATTCAGTGAATCCTATGGAAGTTTACTGACACTGTAGTCACCATGGAAACCACTCATCCAGCGGCCTGTACCATCCTTTAACCAGTTACCATAGCAACCCTGTTAGTAACCACCTACTAGTAGCCGAGCGACAACCACTTTGGTAGCATCCTCCCAACCAGCTGAAGGACTCCACAAACCTGTGAAAACACAAACAATCAGGCGAGAGTCACAGAAACCATCAGTACATAAAAAACACTCGAACCACCTTCAGCTCTCCGTGTGTCAAGAGTTCAGCTGTCTGGGTTCCTCATGTTCTTCTTCACAAAACACATACAAAAGTTCTTATTTTCTTTCCGTCTGTTCTGGATTCTGAAGGAGATCTGAGGTCTCAGGCGTCCCAGGATCAGTCCGGCTCAGAGCTTCATCTTCTGCCACATCTTCCCCTCACGGCTGTGACCAAGAGCAGCTCCGAGGCTCCTGCTGCACCGAAGCCCGACCAGAGTCCTGCAGCGCTGAACCCCTCAGTGCCGGAGTCACCGACGACAAAGCGAGGCGACTATCCGTTCAGACGCGGTGTGTGCAAGGCTGAAGTATCGGCATTGTTGTGTCATGAAATAAGTGTATATGTGTGAAAAGGCTCATGGAGGTGAGGGAATGTGTTGTTCATGTCTTTCCTCTGTAGACGTCGGAGAACCTAAGCCTCACCTGCCTCTGTCTGCCATGACCAAACCCAACACCGAGTCCTCACCGCCGGCTGCACCGGCTCAGCCTCCGAGTCTTTTAGCATCACAGGAACCTGCAGTAAAACCTGGGGAGTATCCCTTTAAACGAGGTGATTCTAAAACACACATCGTGGGTAGCTGCAGGTTTTGAGATTCTCAGTTCCCGTTCCTGGGATGTGGGATATTTCATGTTGTGTTTGTCTCGTTTCAATGATTCAGTGCCGGTTCTCAAGACTCCCAGCCCCAGTCTGAAGAGAAGCGTGAGCTTCCCTCAATCTGCAGGTAGAATTTGATGCATCTGTTTGGCCAAAGAGCACGTTTACGTTCCATTTGAAAGCTAACATCTATGAGTTTGGTTTACGCCTGATACGAGTTTCTCTGACTTTGTCTTTACAGAGAAATTACTTCCCTCCAAATCAATCATAAAATCCGGCTTCTCGCCTAATTTGGACAAGTAAGTGGAACCTTGCTTTGTGGCATTACAGAGTCCATGTTGTCCTCATTCACAGGTTCATTCTTTTACTTAAGGAGATCTATCAGAACGTGTTTACCTGCTCTAACGGTGAAAAACAAACCTCAGATCTCTTGAGTGCAGCTGGAGAGTCGTAGTTTCTGCAGATGTCAGCTGTAGTGAGGAGATAATGTCGAGGAAGCTGCTCGTTGTCTGTTTGAAACTAAGACAGGACTTATGCAAATGTCTTCCGTGGTGATGTCAGTACGTGACAACAGGAAATGAGGTGTTTCAGGTCTGCAGCAGTGTTTTCTGCAGGAGGAATAACTGGTCTTTGCAAGTGTTCAGACCTTTTCCATGCACACTGAAGTAATTTGGGCTCTTTAACGCTGACTGTGGCCACGTCGACTGCTGCAGTCAACACGTATTTGCATTTCCCTTCAAACTCCATGTGATGATTCAGCTTTGTTTTCTCTCCACAGGAAGCTGAACAAGCCAATGGGGGTCGAGTTTAAACCGGATCTGATGAAGTCACAAACGCTCCCGCGATCCAACGGGGCTCAAGCCAAACGGGCCATGTTTGAAAGGATGAACTCGGAACCTACGAAGTGAGATGGGCAGACGGATTAAACAGTAGCGCCAAATGCTTAAAACTAGCTGTAGTCAAACTAATGATTCTGTAGAATGAGAGGTAATGAGAACAGGTACAGCAGAAACCGATGATGAACGCTTGAGCTGCGGCGCCGTAAACCCAATGAAACCCCGTCGTCACGCAGCGCTTGTTGTTGTTTAACATCTTGATGGCAAATGTAATCAAATATTTTCATCTTCACTTCACTGAATTGGGCTGTTTTTTGTTTTTTTTTATCTCACTCAAACAGGACAAAGGACTCGAAGCCCAAACTGAAGCGCTCTCAGAGTTTTGGAGTTTCCAGCGCCAGCGGAATAAAACAGATTCTCCTGGAGTGGTGTCGCTCAAAAACCATCGGTTACCAGGTGTGACGGTGGGACGTAGGGCTCTGTTTAGTTGTTTCCCACAATAAGATCCACGTCTGACTTGTTCTAGAGCTTTAAACCCTGTTGAATGATCTTCAGGAGGAGCCCACTTTGTTTGGACTTCATTGTTTTTCTCATTCATGTTGGTTTAAAAGTGAAGGTTCAAAGTTAACTCTCGCTTTTTAAACTAACTTTTCTGTCACTGTCAGAAAAAAAAAAGTAAATGTAAACATGTTTGAGCTAACCATAAGTGTCCAGCACCAGCAGAGTAGGTGAGAAGCTGCTACTGCTGTGATCATTCCCACCGTCTCCCCCTCAGAACATAGACATCCAGAACTTCTCGTCCAGCTGGAGCGACGGGATGGCGTTCTGCGCTCTGGTCCACTCGTTCTTCCCTCTGGAGTTCGACTACAACAGTCTGAACCCTGCAAACCGCAAACACAACCTGGGCCTGGCCTTCACCACCGCAGAGTAAGCTGGTTAGAGAGGACCGAGTGCAGGCAGCAGGATTACACTGAAGTGTGTTTGTAGTAAAGTGAGAGGTGTTCTACGTGCAGCGGTAGCTTTTAATTGGCTGCGATGCTTTCAAAATGTGTCGCAGTGCAGTGGAATGGCGTTGGTGTTTTTTATACAAGGAATTTATCAAAGTTAAAATCTGGAGGATTTCAGTTCTGGTCGGTCTGGCGACACCTGTAGTCAGTGCAGAGAAAAGCAAACGTGGTTTAAATCTGCAGGTCACAGAGTTCTAAAGGCACCACAGTTAAAATACACTTTGTAGCCTCAACTTTACACTTTGTACATGTGTATTTTGGGCTTTTTAACGTTTGCTGATGGATATTTTTATGTGTAAAAACACTTAAACCACTTATAATGATGATAATTTATGTGCATGTAGACGTATGAAAACACGTCTAATTATACAAGATATTTCCAATTTAACAAACAGCTGCAGAAGCAAAAGTTCTTTTTCTGTTATTAAATCTTAGGAGTACATTTACAAAGTGAAACTTCAACGTCGTCACCTGAAAGATGAGTGAATTTTGCATAAGCAGGCGATTGTTTGACTTTCTCAAATCAAGCTTCATTTTAAGTCTCACCAGCTTTAGGTTAAATCAACATGCTAACATGCTAACAGAGCTAACGTTTGGCAGGTTTAGTGTTTATCATGTTAGCACGCTAACACACTTAGCTTAACGTGTTAGCATTTGCAAACATTTGTAGCCAAATACGACAACCTGTTAAAATACAACCAACAGGTTAAACCGTCAGTTCCACCAAACAGTGATTTTTCTCCAAGAACGTCTCCATTATTTCAACAAATGTTTAAACGATTCAAAATCTGTAAATAAATAAATAACAGGGAAAAACAAAAACAACCAGTGTCAGAACTCGGTTGTTTTCTTCGTTTGTCCCCCATTAATCGTGTTGTTCGGAGCCCTCGGTTGCGTCTGCTGTCCCTGAATATCAAACTAAATATAAAGTAGTTCAAACCTGCAGCAGCTGCGACGCGCCGCTGACATTCTGATGCTAATAATCTCCTGATGACAGATATAATGAGACCAATACTTTCATGCTGGGTCCACATTTTGCTGCTAATATACTTTTGCTTAAGGATGAGTTTTCATCTAAGAATTTTTGGGAAAAGTCAACAGTTTTGCAGATATTTGCTCATAAACTGAGATATTAAACCATACAGTGGCACAGCAGCTGTTTTATCGTGTTTAAAGCATAGATCTGTGTATTTTATTCCTGTTTATTTCTGTGCTTGTGTTTCAGGCAGCAGGCCGACTGTCTGCGCCTGATCGAGGTGGAGGACATGATGGAAATGGGGGACAAGCCGGATCCCATGTGTGTGTTTACATACGTCCAGTCGCTCTACAACCACCTGAAGAAGTTCGAATGACTCTGTATCAGAGCGGACGCCAAAGTCTAGATGTCGTCAGAAAAGCACAGTTTTCTCTACCAGATTTTAAATTATCAGTTTTATACTGTTTGTGTGCCTTCACCAGTTTTCCACTGTGTTATCAGCATCTATAGCCGACTACTGATCCTTTAAATGCGGCTTCTTGTTATTGTGGCGAGTGTGGCTCAGATGTTGCTGTTTTTGCAAAAGAAAAAAAAAAAGAGGTTAGTTTTTGTGTAATTATCAAGTTATTAACGATGTCACAATAAAAACAAAGAAAGATTTTATTGATGGATCAGTGTTTGATGGCAGAGCAGCGGCGAACGTGGTCGAGAAGTGAAGCTTCAGTGAGTATGATCCTGTTAATGTTTCAAAAATGAGTGAAGAAGAGGCACTGTGGGTTTTTTCAGAGGTGCAGGATTACAGGAGACACATTGTGTCGCTCAAACGGGTTTGAAGTTTTTAGAGTTTGCATCACAAGAACAGCTCTACAGGTGTACACATGAACCAGTACGAAGTTGTGTATTATTCAGCATAAGTCCAAGAAAACATCACAAACACCTTCATCCAAATGGAAACACTCTGATGCACCATCCATCCATCCATCCATCCATCCATCCATTATCTACACACCGCTTCATCCTCACTAGGGTCGCGGGGGGACTGGAGCCTATTCCAGCCGTCTTAGGGCGAAGGCAGGGGACACCCTGGACAGGTCTCTGATGAACCAGCAGTTTACAAATATGACAATAAAAAGATCCGGGATGTTATCATCATTTAGCTCTTTAGGCTCCACATCAGCGACTCAGCTGGTCAGCACATGATGAAGACGTGTGGAAGGACTGGGGTTTGGTAAAGTCAGTGTCTGGTTACAATTTTAAAAAATTAAAATAAAACTAAAGGCTCATTAAACTGAGCATCAACCTGTCTGACAGAATGCACACTGCCACCTACTGGTAGAACAAAAATAGAACACAAGACCGGCGACTTCCAGTACAGTTTTAATATTATTTATAAATGTTTTGAAAAAATGAGGCTTTTAACTGTTTCATAAGTCCTTCCCTCCTGTGTGTGCTTAGCTGATGTATGAAAATACAGGAAAAAAGCTCATTCTGTTTTTAATTAGTCAGGTAATTCAGTATTGTAGGTTGTAGGTTCTTCGCCTTGGCATCTAAACCGGTCGATTTAAATGATGAACACCGTTGTCGAGTCTGAATGTTTAATTTATTCAGGTGACTCTGTGTAAAACAAATAATATTGTAGGGTCTAATATTTAAGTTAGAAGGTAAATTTGCATAATATTTAACATTATATAGAAATTAGCCACATATATTTGTACGATGCATCATATTTTAGCATCTAAACTTTCCTATTTGCACTTGCTGGGTAACATAGAAAACAAATAACACTGTAGGCTCTTTACTTTAATATCTAAATTAGTCAGACACATTTTAGAATGCATTTTTTTAAGTTCTTAAATATTTAAATCAATTAGATACATTTATGTAATTAATACTGTTGTAGGGTCTTTACATTCAGGTTAGTAAAGAAACCTCATATAATTATTAATATTAGAGGATCTTAACCACAACCTTCAAAATGTTCCGGTAAATGTATAGAATTAAAAATGATGTTTTTCTTCATATTGAAGTCAGGTACATTTATAGAAAAAATAATATTGCACAGCAATAACTTTAATATTTATATAAGTCAAGTATATTTACACAATAACTAATATGAAGGGTGTAAACGTTCATACTGAAACTTAAAAATAAACTTAAATATGTTTCTCAAACGCAAATTTTAAATGTCGTATCTTATTGATCTACTGGAGTACACTCTGACTAAGATCACACTTGATCACAGCCTTTTGTATTTTCGGTTTGTGTTTGATATCGCAACGTTTGGTGGAATCAAAAAAAAAAGTGGAATCAAAGTCGGTAATTTCCCATTTTTCCAAAACGCACGTTTGTGAAGTTCTGCGGAAAAGTTTAACTATGGTGCGTTCACGTCCTCCACACGGTCTGTTCTCACCGCGAGCAAACCTTAGCGTCCAATCACTTATCAGGATTTAAATGTTTTAAACTAGTAAAGTGAGGGAGCGGAGGCGTGTTGAGTGAACGAGGGGCGGCAGGACTGTAAAGTGTTGTGATATAACAGAAGCAGATAGACCGTTGGGTCGTGTTCCCATGTTTTTGCGGCTCGTGAATGCGGCGCTTCCCATTGACCAGGCATCCCTTCCGGTAGATGAGGTCAACTTTTCCCCAGATCCGCCATTTCAGTCCCGGAGTTTCTTGTTGCACATTAGTTTGAGTTAATTTCTCATTTTATCATAGAAGCGGTGAAGAATTGGGATTTTTTTTCGTGCAGCACAAGTTCTGACAACTTCACCGCCTCTTGGAAGTCGCTGAAGTCGGGGCGTTTTTCGTCTTTTCTTTTCTTTTCTTTTCCCAGCGGCGGTGTTAGTCAACCAAAGTTTTTGTATGAGTTGCGGATAGGGAGAGGCGAAGGGGAAAGGCCTCAAGCCTCGCACACTGTTCCGCAGCCATGGCCGGTAATTTTGATGCCGAGGACCGTGCTAGCTGGTACTGGGGCAGACTGAGCCGCCAGGAAGCCGTTTCCCTCCTGCAGGGACAGAGGCACGGCGTTTTCCTGGTCAGGGACTCCATCACCAGCCCCGGGGACTACGTGCTGTCCGTCTCAGAGAACTCCAAAGTGTCCCATTATATAATCAACAGCTTCAGCAACAACCGGCAGTCCGGCTCAGGTAACGGTTGGTCCTTTCTCACCTTGCTGGATGCTTCCCTGAACTCGCCCCACACGCTCACTGAACTCCAACGATTGCGGCTATTTTCATTTTAATCGCGCATTGCTGTGATTTAGCCCGGGTCCGTCCCACTTTTGTCTGTCGTGCCAAGCTCCCGTTACGAATTGTCTAATTTTACAAGATTTCGGCAAAGCTACTAATATACCTGCTCTTTACTGCAAAGCTGCACGTGTTTTCTATGCTTTGGAAGCTACGTTTAAAGTCGGTGTATGTGTAATATTAAAATATTAACTTAATCGACGACAATAAGAACTTTAGCATGTGGCTTACAGCGCTTGCAGCCGCCCACCGCTGCTATGCTGAGCCGTGTAGCGGTAGCATTAGCTAGCCACGCTTTATTACTGACATTAGCAGCGAGTGGTGTTTTATTTTATTTTTTGGAGACTCCGAATATGTCAGCTGTATCAGTTTAACAGTGTGGTTTAAAATAAATTATGTTGTACGAATTGTGTATCACGACTGAGCAAAGTCGAGTTAAGTTGTGTACTTTTTAAATGGAGTTTGGTGAAAACTTTGCCTAGCTGCTAGCTACCAGCCAGGCTCCAGTTACTCCAGCACCTCACTGGAGAGCACGGATGTGTTCGTCCTGACTCGGAGGGATGAGGCTCGGCAGGCAGCGGTGGTGAGCTGGGCCGGGCTGCCTGGATGGAACCGGGCAGGTCCCGCTGTCACAACCGGGGGATGACTGGTCAGACTGGCGTTTCAGGAATGTCTCTGATCCGCACACAGACACAGCCCTGCTTACAGGTCTGCCACCATGCTCTCAGCCCTTAATGCTTATTGCACAACCCCTCTCCTTTCTGGACTTCCCGTGCATTGGGTAATTTACTTATTTATTATTTTTAAATGCCTCCCTGTAGTAAATCAGCAGTGGCCTTTTAGGCAGCCAGACTGCATGAAAAGTGATTTATGTAACAGCAATCGAATGTCTTTTGAAATCACAAGCAAGTGGTTTATATTTATATCTGTATTGAACAGTACTGAGATGAGCTGAGCTGTGGCACCAGAACAGAACCAGGGACTGAAACAACCAGAGGTTATGAATGCGGCTGTTTATCTCTCCCAAAGTGACACACATCAAATTGGACTTATTGCCTGTACAAGCTGACTAAAACGAACCCAGCTGTCCATCCTGTTGAGCTGTTTGTCAGTGTTACTTGTACATTTTGAAGATCCCATCTGTATTAGGCTGTAATGAACAGAGTGGTAAAGAAGACTGCTAATGAGTCAGCTGTTCAGTTAAACATCAGCTGTTTTGTTTGAGTCAATCTTTAACAATAGTTTTTTTTAAAGGGCATCAAAACCCTCTGATTTCTAGCTTCTTAAATTTGAATATTTTCAGCTTTCTTTCCTCCTTCGTGACAATAAACTGAATGTCTTTGAGTTGTGGACTAAACCAGAGGACGCTGTCTTTGTGGTCGACATTTAGCTTAATTATCTGACATTTTATAGACTGAACAACTGATCGAATAAACGAGATAATCAATAATTACCGCCCTACTTCATGGCGTCGTTTGTGAGAAATTAAATCAGAGGGTTGCCCCAAACCATCCATCATCTCT